>NC_068990.1:92497690-92504554 GCF_001194135.2 Octopus bimaculoides | reverse complement strand
GCAAGACTAAAGATCTTTTACATCAAACAAAGAACTGAAGTGAGAAGGTGATGATTTTTAGGCAGGGTGATGAAAGGGAAAACTATTATGAGAAGAACACATTTATTATTGTGAGGATGTACTATTGGGGAAGAAAAGGTAGGGGGAGAAAGACGGGGTGGGGTGGGGTAGAAGTGTGATCAGGTGAGGCGTGTACCGGTTATCTAGCTCTATATTTTTTTCCCAGCCATCAATGGCAATATTTCTTCATTACCTGGAATGGTAGATTCTGGAAGCCTTCCTCAAATTCCTTTTTCTCAATCAACATTTTTATTTATTAACCAGTAATGTTTTTGTTTGTTAAGAATGAGCATTTCTTGTAATTCTTCTCAAGCTTTTATCATATGATTGTTGATCTCTCTTCCCATTTTTCTCTGATATATCAGGGTGTTTGGGAACTAATTGCATTTTACCAGAAATGATATAAAAACTAATGTAAACTATGTTTATCTGAATAGTTTTAATCGAGAATGTAATCACCACCATTTTCAATGACTGCAGTCCAGCAGGAAAGTAATTTTTTGATGCCACATTCAAAGAAACTTATTTCTTTTCCTGAAAAAAAAAAAAAAAGGTCTGTTTGACTGTTTTCAACTTCTTCTCTGTTTCAGAATGTTTTGCCTCTCATAAAATGTTCTGGGAATCTAAACAGATGGAAATCCATAGATGCTAAGTCAGATGAGTATGGAGGAAGTGGAAGAACTTCCCATCCTAACAATCTTATTTTTGTTTGGGGGGGGGTGATTTGAAGAGTGTGGTTGTGTCATGCTGGAGAAGAACACCTTTTCTGTTTACCAAAGCTGACCACTTTCAACATAATTTTTCATTTACACGATCAACTTGTTGGCAATAGACATCTGCATTGATGGTCTTTCCATGTTCCAGTAACTCATATACCTTTCATGTTCCACCAAACACAAAGTAAGGATGGGTTTCTGGTTTTGGTGTTGGCACTGGCTTCTCATTATGTGATAACCATTGTCTTTTTAGTTTTCTGTTGTGATGCAAAGCCCATTTTTCATCACCTGTAATATTGTGCTGCAAAAATGACAGGTTGTTATTCCTGGTTAGAAGACTGCTGCAGAGGGTAGAACATTCTGTTTAGGTTCTCAAGCATAAGCTCATGTGGAACCCAAATTCCCTCTTTGCATGTTTGCCCAATAGTTGAACATGGCATTAAATTTTTGCACTAAATCTCTGATGCTTTGACATGGATCTGATACAATAGTTTCATTCAGAGTCTATAGCGAGGTTTGTCAGATATGTCACAGTTGCCATCTTTAAACCTTTTCAACCACAGCTGACATGTATGAGCTTTCACTGCATCCAGCTACAATTCACAAATGTTTTTCATTGCTTCTGTAGCAGTACTTTTCTTTCGAAACTCATAAAGTAAGCAATGGAGAATATGTTGTTTCATAAAGTTCTTATCTTCCATGGGGCTAATTACCAAAATAACTATGAATGACACACAAGCAGACAGAAGAGATGACATACCATTTCTAGACATTTCCTGCCCATTTGACCTTGGCTCTGACGTGATTGGTTGATTCATATTTCAGAACGGTGGAAAAACACAATTAATTTCCAAACCCCCTAATATATAATCACACTTGTGTGTATGACTTTGTCTTTGTCTTTTGCTGTCTTCAGTCTTTGAGCTGCAGCCATGCTGGGGTACCACTTACAGAAGTCTTAGTTGACCATATCAACCCTCTGTTTAATTTCATTTTACAGTTATTCAATCAAACTTTAGTTGTTGATCAGCAAAGTTATGAGACAGAAACAAACTAGAGACCACTTTGCAGAAATTTAGAATTGTTTTGTATTTTTAAATAGTATTTAGTAACATCAGTGATCAATGTCATTGTTTTAATGACCTTTCCCATGTTTATGTGGGTCTGGTGGAGTTTTTGAGGGAGACTCACTATAGCCTGCGATGTTTTTCATGAAAGACTGGAAACCAAAGATTTCAGATCATGTGTCCTCTGACTTCTTCCAGTTCAGTCCAATGAAAAATAGCCTTCAGGGAAAATCTGATGACACATGGTGATGTGGAAGTGCTTGTGAAGAAGTGGCTGCAACAACAGAGGATTGAAGTGGGTTGAACAATGATGCAAATTATAGTTTGTCGAGTCCTACTTTGTATAAAGAGTTACTCTACTAATACATGCAATTTGAACAACGTATGTCAGTTAAATAAAATGTCCACTTTTGGTCCAACCCTCACACACATAAATATGATATTATGTAATGAACTATAATATAATAACTCTTCAGTATTGTTAAAATATAATATAATAACTCTTCAGTATTGTTAAAATATAATATAACTCTTCAGTATTGTTAAAGCATATGGATCATTGTCCTGGTGGTGACCTCAACAGGAATTCTGTTGCATGAAAGACAGCAGATGCACCAAACACTAAAGCCCAGGAGACCAGAATAGGTCAATATGCTAAAATCTCTTAACAAAAGAATAGCGCTAGAAGATAAAGGCTCCCACACTTTAGTTGGACATCATGAAATTGTCAACAGATAGTTCTGTATTGTCCACTTGTAACCAAAACATTCAATGCATAAATCAATTTTGAGTTCTGAAATTGAAAACACTTTATTAAATATGTAATCAAAGAATCTGATTCTGCAATTTTTGTTCTGATACAACAAAAAGTTGAGATGAAGCTAACCAATTCCAGCAAGGACAAATTCAGCAGCCGAGGGGCTTTCTGGCACTTTTTCATTTTTCCTATTCATGAAGACACCCTTCTGGTCAACAATTTGGAAAATGGCCAAATAATTACTGCATAGCAAGTACAAAGTCAAAGGGACAGCCTTTCTCTAACTTGATCCCCTGGTAAAAATATTGCTAGGGTTTTGAGAAGATTAATGTCAATGTAACTGGAATGAGTAAGTTAACAGGACCTATGGTCACTCCTGATCAAAAGATATCGACATACAATCAGTCTGAGACATGTGATGATGATGATGATGATAAAAATAATGCTTTCGAGTTTTGGCACAAGGCCAGCAATTTCAGGGGAAGGAGAGATCGATTAGATCGACTCCAGTGGTCAATTGATACTTATTTTATCAAACCCGAAAGGATGGAAAGCAAAGTTGACTGTCGGGGAATCTGAGAAAAAATAATAATAATAAAATGACAAACAAAATTGAACAAGTGTGAAAAATTATTTTAATGTTTACGGAATTTCTTTTCTTTCCCAAACCCACCCCGACGACCTCCTCTTCCTCCTCCTCCTTCAGCCCTCTTCTTGAAGGAAGGCATTTCTCTTGGGATATCATGTTCCCAAGCCCGACCTCCACGATCAGGTACACTGCCAATCAACACTTTATTAATTTCACACTTGGTTACCTCCCTTGCCTTGCCACTGCTGGTTTTCTGGTGGTTTAAAAGGCTCTGTCTACTGGACAACAGCTTCGGGATGGACACGGGACATCTTGATTGCAGCTTACCTCGTTTAGGGGTATAGACCTTGAGAATTTCGTTAGTTAACGACTTAGACCACATGAACGATTGAACCGTGACATCAATTCTTTTAAGCAACATCTCTCGTCTCACTTCATACTCACAGTTCAAACTGGCAATTATTTCCTCAAGTTTCGCCCATTGTTCGGCAGTAAGCGAGTGAGTCAGAGCACATTTCTCAACACTGTTCGGATATTTTTCTATGATATTCTTCAGTGTACTTTCAATATCTGCAAAGAGTTTTTCTGGCATGACATCAGTTGGGGTGTTGTGGAGATCCAATGCGGTCAGGGCAGTTTTCAGCAAGAATGCTACTTCTGTTTCGTCGTCTTGTTTCCTTTTTTTCTCTCCCACAATTAAAGGAGTAGGTTTGTTGATGTAGATGATTCTAGAAGTGGACAGTTCAGTTGTAAGATAATCAAGAAGTTGCAAACGGGATTCACGGTTGTTTAATCTCTCTTCAACTGGCCCTGATATGAGTGTTTGATAAGGGCAGTCCAGTTCTCGCAGGAGGGCACTGACCTCCAACAAAAAGGAACCAAAATCATCTTTGTTTGTGATGGCATTCACATGTTCTTCAAGTTCAGCAATAGTTTCCAGTTCCAAACTGAGCCATGACACAACCTGTAATGAGAAACCAGAAATTAGACCAATCACATCATTCCTAGACATTCCATTTAAACAAATAGACATTTATTTCTTTTTATTTTGGCAACTTTAGCTGGATAATGCCCAAACACCGATGATGATGATGATGACAACGACGACGATGACACCTCTTCCAATGTCATCACATTCTACTTTTGAACAATGCCTCTTATAATTGTTCTTTGAAGGGGGTGTTCAAAATATCCCTTATCAGTCTTGTTATATATAAAAAAGAATCCTAAAGCTTTCTACATGTTTGTAAAAGAATCTGCCTCAGTGCACTGCAAGACAGAGGTCTTACTGAGTGATGCTTGCACCCCCTCAGCCGTCTTGACTATCTTAGAGATGTGGTTTGTCCAATGCAGATCGTTGTTTACAATAATGTCCAGATCACGTCTGCTAGAAGACTTCTTGAGATTGGTGTTGCTGAGGGAGTATGTAAAGGCTGGGTTTTGCCTACCAAAATGCATGGTTACGCACTTGTCCACAGTTAGGTTGAGTTGCCTGTCAGAGATCTATTGCTGCATTGTATCCTGGTCTGATTGCAGGAAAGATCTATAACGCATAGGATCTGTTCTTTTTATTTCAAGGTACAGCTTGATGTCTTCTGCATATTTCAGCACCGTGACATTCCTCAAGTTGTCATCTATGTCCCTAATATATGTAACAAACAATAGGGGTCCAAGAAAGGATCCCTGTGGTACACCAGAAGTCATCTTGTAGGATGACGAATGATGTCCTAGAACCGTAACTACCTCTTTCCGACCGAGAATGAAGGACTTCAGCCAGTTATAGAGATCATCTTTCACACCCATTACTGAGAGTTTTGCCATGAATCAAACTGAAGGCTTTAGAAAAGTCAAGGTAGACAGCATCCAGCCATGAGCCACCAACAATAACTCGGGTGACATCCTCAAGAAACTCGATGAGTTGGCTACAGCAGCTGGAGTTAGGGATAAATCCAAATTGTGAAGGTCAAATAAGGCTGTGAAAGGTCCAAAAGTTCCAGAGTGTTCCTCTGACACAGGACTCCATCAGTTTGGCGATGCAACTAGTAAAGCTGACTGGACGGTAGCTGACAGGTGATGTACGATCACCTTCTTTGAACAGAGGAATGACACTGGCAATTTCCCAGTGCTCCGCAGTGACAGTTAAGGCAGAATTGAAAAAAGAATGAAAGCTGGTGCAAAAGAAAGAACCCGCCACGTTTGAGAAGCAAATAAGTAACACCATCAAAACCAGGAGAGGCGTAGTTGCGCTAGTTCTTGAGGGGGCATTGCAGGTGTGATTTTCACAGATGTTATGGAATTGGATGTCAGAGTTGGTGAAGAAGGTACACTTGGATTTTCAACAGTGAAAATGCTTCCGATCTGTGTGGGGATTGTAAAGAGGGCCAACTGGAGAGTGAGGTCTCTGCTTCAAACATACATATTTCATATGCAACATGTGTAATATTAACAGAATGGAGATCTTGACAAATTCATTTCTTCAAAACATTGAAACAGTTTCATCACTTGGTGAAATATTTGTTGAGAATAATGACAATATTTACCTACACACAAACCCACACACAACAAATACATACACCAACATTGTTTTAACTCTCGATTGAGGAGGCGCATTTTACACTTTTGATACAAAATAATGACAATACAATACCTCACCGAAGTACTAAAGGTGTAAAAATGCATCGAAAGAGTTGTAGTGATATTAAATACATGACGTTCAGTCTGTTTTCTATCGCTAATCTTATCTATAGATGTAACAACACGTGTTTTAAACGGCTGGCGGCAAACAATAAATAGAAAACGTTCATAGAATGGGAAATGAATTTGGTTGTGAGGGAGAGAAATTTCGGGTACGATCCCTTCGCGTGTGTGAGAGAGAATTTGTGTGTGTTCGGAAAACATATCTTTCTCCGATGAAAGGGTCCTTCCTTAAACCGGTAGATTTCTGTCCCCCAGGGCAAAGTAAATTAATCCACTTACCAAGCTGTTTCTAGAATTAGATAAGTTTGGGGTACCACGAGAAACGGTAAGTTCTGAAATTTCAGAGAACAGAGGCCTCTTTGTCGAATAAGGTCTTAAATAAATATCTTGTCCTTTAATTTCAAAATCTTTGTTTTATTTTGGAAAGTGGCGATGGTGCCAACACACCCGGGAGTCTTATCGTTTTTTTCCTTCTTAAATTGCATCACACTGACTTTCCACCAAATTACGTTTTTTTTTTAATACTAGTTTTGTCAGTATCGAGCAGACCCAGGGTCAAAGGCATTCCAGCCATGACCATTTAGACTTTTTTTTTAATGTTCAAGGAACCTAGGTCCATATTAACCAGCGTGTCCTTTTCAACGATGGCGTGGGACGTAATTAGAGGGAGATTTGGTAGCTATGTCTAGTAGACGGAGGGACCATGTAGAGGGTCCGTCGTTAGCTCGTACTGGAGTATCGGAGGGGGCCAGAGAGCCTAGAAAACACATTGGATCCCAAATTCTCACCACTTACCCCGGAACATATATTTGCAACATTGATTAAATAAATAATTGAAGTTGCTTTAACAATTACGAGAACGACATTTTATAAAATCATTAAAAGGTATCACAAATAAGCTACAACATTATTAGGCGGGGAAGCCCCCCCACACTATATATATATATATATATATATATATATATATATATATATATA
>NC_068990.1:92487694-92496780 GCF_001194135.2 Octopus bimaculoides | reverse complement strand
TATCTTTTTGTTTTCAATTTCTCTCTCTCTCTCTCTCTCTCTCTCTCTCAGTCTTTCTATCTTTTTATTTTCTATTTCTCCCTCTCTCTCTCTCAGTCTTTCTATCTTTTTTGTTTTCAATTTCTCTCTCTCTCTCTCTCTCAGTCTTTCTATCTTTTTGTTTTCAATTTCTCTCTCTCTCTCTCTCTCAGTCTTCCTATCTTTTTGTTTTCTATTTTTCCCTCTCTCTCTCTCAGTCTTTCTATCTTTTTGTTTTCTATTTCTCTCTCTCTCTCTCTCTCAGCCTTTCTATCTTTTTGTTTTCTACTTCTCTCTCTCACTCTCTCCCTCTTTCTTTCTCTTCTATTACTCCTCTCCCCATTTCTGTCAATCTCAGTTGGAGTTTTCAGTAATTATGTATGGGGTAATACACCGTGCCATGCATCTTTTCCACTCATATTTACAAATTTGGAAAAATTTTCTGAAAAACCAAGGATATAAAAAGTTATGAAGGGTTATATGAGATGCTTCAACCAGAATTACGCCAAGTTTTTTAAAGGAAATTGCAGAACAAATCCTTTCAATTTTGATATACTTTTTCCAAAAGTTCATCATATATATATATATATATATATATATATATGAGAATGTGTGTCCGTCTGTGTGTGTGTGTGTGTCAATATGTGTGCATCACTAAACCTGGAGAACTACCCAACTAATTTCATTCAAGTTTTACACATGCATTATTTAGGGTCCATGGAGTGTTATGAGCCAAAAAATTTCATCTTCTTGCCTAATGCGAGCCTAGAGCAATCTCTTAGACTGTTTCAGTATTAGAAATTTGTAACAAAACTGTCCGATGAACGGGAACGTGAAACTCCGAGTAACAGTTTTTTGTTATATTTCTGCTGCTTTTAAATAAAGTGTATATATATATATATATATATTTATACATCATCATCATTTCATGTCCACTTGCCATGCTGGTATGGGGTGGATGGTTTGACGGGAGTTGACAAGGCTGGAGAGCTGCACCAGGCTTCACTGGGTTGGACGGTTTGACTGAGGACTGGCAAGCCAGAAGGCTGCACCAGGCTTTACTCTGATCTGGCAAAGTTTCTACATTCTAACGCCAACCATTCCAAGAGTGTAATGGGTGCTTTTACATGCCACTGGCACGAGGGCCAGTCAGGCGGTTCTGGCAGTGACCATGCTCAAAAGGTGTTTTTTACATGCTACCTGCACAGGAGCCAGTTCAGTGGCACTGGCAATACAAGGTTAATCCCAAAGTAAGGTCTCCAAAAATATTTAGAAATCACAGAAACGTTTATTGTCAATCATTTTAAAGTCTGAACATTTATCTATTTTTCTACATCATCACCATTTCAATCAATGCATTTTTGTAGGTGCTGGGGCAATTTTTGTATGCCCATGTCATACCAGCTCACCGCCATGTCGTTGAAGAAGCATTGAACCTCATCTCTCACCTCATCATTGCTGAAGTGCATTCCGGCCAAATGTTCTTTCACCTTAGGGAACAAGTGGTGGTCACTGGATGCCAAGTCCGGACTATAAGATGGGTTGCTGTTTATGGTCCTGTGTGAGCATTCTATGAATGGTGCTTCAGGAAACCTCAGGAACCAAAATGCGGAGATCATCCAGAATGATCCACCGATTTTCACGCAGGATTTGCTCAACCTTTGCGACTGTCTTATCAGAAATTGATGGTTGCCCGCTTCTTTCTTTGTCCTGAATTTCAGTACGATCAGCAGCAAACTCCCTACACCACTTGCGGACGTTTTTGACATCCATGCATGACTCACCATACACTTCTGTTAATTGGCGATGAATTTCAATCAGTTTAATGCCTTTTGCATTCAAAAACTGAATAACTGTGTGAACTTCACACTTGGTGGCAGCGTCAATCGGGAGCTCCATCAGATATGACTGCCAAGCCAAGACTGAGCGTAGCAGTGAGGCATGCGCAGGGGCAGGGGCAGGGGCATGCACAACAAACACAACAGTGTTGCCAATAGCTACATGCACAGTTTCCCTACGTCCCCAACGCTTTGGAGACCTTACTTGTAGGATTAACCTCGTATATAAAATATTGTCTCTCGGTATTTTGCAACTCTATCTAAATGTTATGACTCTAACCTTTTTAGAAAGCAAATGTTCATTATAATCTTTTACTTGTTTAAATTATTAGACTGCAGTCCATGCTGGAGCACCATCTTGAAGGGTTTTGGTCAAATGAATTGACCCCAGTACGTTTTTTTTTCAAAAGCCTGGTACTTATCTATCAATCTCTTTTGCCAAGTTGCTTAGTTGTGGGAACATAAACAAACCAATACTTGTCAGCACCAGCTGTGGAACAATCTCAAAGACAAACACACACACACACACACACACACACACATGCATACATACATACAAACATACGTACAGTTACTCTATCCAGATTACAAGTTCAGGTTTATACCAGTAATTATCGGGGCCCTGGAATATGTAACACGCTACCTAAATTTCAATCTTGAAAAATTAGGTTTCTCAAAACCAGAAAGTAGAAAGCTGATTCAAAGACCACAGATCGAATCCATCACTGGAGTTGTAAAAATCTGTAAAACTTTCCAGAAGTTTATCATTTAAATATATATGAGCATGTCTAGATTGAGAATACATACATAAAGCAAAACATGCAAATCTACACATACATGCATGCATACATACATACATACATACATACATACATACATACATACATACATACATACTAAATACCATGTTGTTGATGTTGAAATTCCAATGAAGGAACCTTGGGTCTAGGTTAGAAACTGGTTCTTTCTCTATGGGCAAGAAATCTTGAAATAAACTGAATAACATACATAAATGACATACATACATACATACATACATACAAACATACACACACATACATACATACATACATACATGCATACACACACACATACATACAATCATACGTACATACATACATACATACATACAAACATACATACATATCCACAACAGAGATCTGTTAGTTTCCATTTACCAAATCCACTCATAAGGCTTTTGTCAACCTGGGGTTACAAAAGACAAGATGCCATACGGTGGGACCGAACCTTGTACTATGTGCTTGGGAAGCAAACTTCTTACACCACAACCATGCCTTCACAATTCTAGTAATTATAGATAACTTTTAATCCACACTTCGTTATACAATACACTAATTGGGAAGCAATAAGGTCTGTTCAAGAACAAAAACTGAATGCTTATTTGTTTTGTTTATCTTTTTTAATTGTAATTTTTTTTATTTCATAGGATACATGTTTTATAATTTTCGTTTCAATTAAACATTTATGTCAGAAATGATTGAAAGAAACTATTTTATTTTAATTATAAAACCATTTATTTTAATAATATTCTAGTTGCTAAAAAAAAGCTGATGCAACCAGTTTAAGATTCAAACATTGAAAATAAATTTATTTTTGACTCTCATTTATGCAACCAATTGCTTAGGTGTACAAGAAATTGGATCCATAATTCTGGTGGTATCAGCTTTTTCGGTCAGCTAGGGTTCAGTTTTCTACTGAAACTCATAACGAGGCGTTGTGACAACCTTTCCAAGTCGAGTGCGTTGTTGTCTTGGAGATTCAGTAGTGTGCGATGTAGTTTTGCCTGCTTCTCTTAAAGTTGCAGGCTTCAAGGTGGTGGTTTTCTCGACTGAGGGTGTCGTAGAGTGTGTTTCTCCAAGAGACAATTCCTGATTAGCAGGTTCTGTTTGTCTTCTTTCTTTGACAGCAAATGTCATTGGAGTGACAGTTGGATTGTGTGTTGTAGTTTCTTCGCCTTGAGCTTTAAGGATTCTATGTAACTCAGATGGCTTTGTCACTGGAGTAGTGCTTTGCACACGTCTCTGAGTATCTTCCTTAAGGTTTTTCTTCAAGTCAACGTGCCGTGTTATTGGTACAGTGATTCTCAACCCGGGGGCAACTGTTTCTCTCCTTTCTTGAAGTTCATGTTCTCTGGTTGAGACAATGGTTTCGGGTGTTGTTGTTCTTTTCAGTATATCAGACAGAAGTGTCTCTGTAGTTATAGATGGAGTAGTGCTTGTTGGTTGACTGCTACGTTCTGCAGCACGAGCATGTCTGCTATTAACAACTGGTTTATTAGTTTCTTTTGTCTTTGGAACTTCACTTTCTCTCTCTTGAACTGGTTTAGATGTGGTCGTTGTAATAGTTCTTTCGGTGGTTCCTGGAACTAATGACTTGAGGTCAACATTTTTTACTTTCTGTAGTCCTAATATGACAGATTCATAGGAAGGTCGAGTGATTAGGATATCAATTGGTACAGGAATAGATGTGATTAGGTAAATCTTTGATCCAGCATGTAGATGTACGTTAACCTAGGAATAAAAAGAAAAGAAAAGGGATAAGTGTTTGTTCAATGGAAAAAAAAAGAAAGATTTCTGTAATACAAATTTATATTTAATGGGACATAAGTGGTTGTGTATGTTGATGATAGTTTTGTTATTCCTGTAGACTAAAGCAGCCACAGATTTGTCTCTGGCAAATAAACATATTCAACTGTTATGGATATCTATCCATCTCACTATAATAAATGAACAATAATGGGGAGGTACAGTCCTCTGGTGCTAGAGAATTAAACCAACGGAAGACTTATGGCTATTTGAAATATAAAAAAAAAAACATTTAAGAAAAAATTGTTTTAAATAAAAATTTTTCTCTCACCATTTTACTCTTCATCATTTGTTGGACAATAATTTCAATTTTATTGATCTGTGATTCAGGGACAGTCTTGATGACAAGGTAATCACGAAGTAAGTATTTAATCCAATCTCTGACGTGTCCAAGAACAGTTACCACAGGTTGAGGTAAAGGTTTCTATAATGAACAAAAGCAGGTATTTTACATATAATAGTTTCATTGACCCTTTAAGGAGTATATAAGAATGGAAGAGAAGAGCAGTCACTGCTGAAGTGCCCAACTAACTGTTGTGAGTTCAAATACAGGGGTCTGCAAGCTTATGCCCTACAACTGGAGCAATGGCTAAACTGATGAGTGCTTCAAGGGTTTACAGATTGGGATCTGAAGATTCTTAAAATTAATTTTGATATTTTTATTTCTTTTGTAACTTGTACATCATCCACTCAGATGATGAGTATCAGGAATATTAACTCGTTAGCAAATTAAACATATTTTAATGGCACCAAAGGCAGTTTTTTTCACAACTGGATTTACTATGCAGGTTCACTAATTGTGTTTTGATTAAATTTTTAAACGAAGAAATTGGTCAATTTTAATGTCATGTCTAACCTGAAGTAACAAATAAGTTCCTGAAATTTTTTTCATTAAATTTCTTTAAATTAACTAAATGAAGTAGTGGTAGTGGGGTGGGTGGGTGATATTTAAAATATATAAATATATTGCTTACTAAATCATCATCATCATCGTTTAACGTCCGCTTTCCATGCTGGCATGGGTTGGACGATTCGACTGAGGACTGGCGAACCAGATGGCTGCACCAGGCTCCAATCTGATCTGGCAGAGTTTCTACAGCTGGATGCCCTTCCTAATGCCAACCACTCCGAGAGTGTCGTGGGTGCTTTTACGTGCCACTGGCACTAGGGCCAGTCAGATGGTACTGGCAACAGCCATGCTCAAATGGTGTTTTTTACGTGCCACCTGCACAGGAGTCAGTCCAGTGGCACTGGCAACGACCTCGCTTGAATGTTTTGTTCACGTGCCACCGGTACAAGTGCCAGTAAGGCGATGCTGGTAACATGGTAAATGGTGGTGAAATCTAATTGACTAAAATGTGCTATAAGTTAACTTTGGCCTCTCCATTAAATCATGTTAAAAATCCCAACTGAACATGATTTAGTCTTGGTCAGTTGTTGACCCATTACAAAGCTTACTGAAAATTGGCAATCACACACATATGGTCATGGGTTGCTATTTCTACATATATCGTTGCCATCATCATCATCACTATCATTAACAACACTGAGGTAGTCATTTGCACTAATCAATGTAAGAATTAAATTTCCCCTTAATAAGCTATTAGCTAAGGGTTTTAACTAATCGTTAGTCATTTTCATCATCATTTAACATCCAATGTCCATGTTTGCATGGGTTGGATGGTTTGACCAAGGCTGGTAAACTGAGGGGCTGCACCAGACTCCAGTCTGATTTGGCATGGTCTCTACAGCTGGATGCCCTTCCTAACACCATCATTTTTCCATTATAAAGGCAAAACACAAAATTGAATCAAATCAATCTTTCTACAGCCACCTTTGTTTTGGGTTAGCTTAGCCAGAACTAATCAGAGCTACATAGCAACAGCAACAATAAATTTTATCACGATGGAATCTTACCAAATTGCGAAATGCTAACATAAATTTCATATCTTGTGGTCCCTGGTCAGTGCTCCCATCTCTTCACCCCATTTGCTTTTAACTAATGTAAGTGACGGCACTGGCTTAGTGGTTAGGGCTTTTGGCTCATGATTGTAAGGTTGTGAGTTTGATTCCTTGAGCAAGGCACTTTATTTCCCATTGCTTCATTTGGCTGGCAAAAATGGGTTGTACCTGTATTTCAAAGGGCCAACCTTGTCACATTCTGTGTCATGTTGAATCTCCCTCAAAACTAGATTAAGGATCTGCATGTGTGTGGAGTACTTAGCCACTTACATATTAATTTCACCGCCAGGCTGTTCTGTTAACAGGATTAACTGGAATTCTTATTGCCATAACTGATGGAATACCAATTAACTAACGTGAACAACTAATTTAGCAGGATGATTAAAATTAGTTCTGTTTTGAAAATTTTTAATTTATAATTACATTTTGCCAGTCAACGATGACCTGAACAGATTTGTAACTGTTAAGGCTTCGGATTAGATCTTTGGTTATATTAGGATAAGGACGACTTAATCTTTCTTCATGTATGAAGTAGAATAATCCAATATCGGCTTCTTTCTTCAGTTGTTCTGGTGTTTTCTGGAAGTTTGCCTGTAAAATAAATATGAACTCAATGGTCGTATTTTTATTCAGTTGTAGATGAAATACTGTTTTGAAGATATTTCCACCCAGGCAGTACATCTGTCATTATTCATGCAAACTTCTGCATCTACATATTGCTGAGATGATTATTATTATTATTATCATTATTATTATTATTATTATTATTATTATTATTATTATTATTATTATTATTATTATTATATTTTCTATATTGTACATAAATACACACCTATTCTGTGTACACACACACACACACACATACATAATGGCAATAAATACACCCACTCGTACGAATTCGTGTATGCGTGTGTTTATGTGTGTGCATAAATATATATGCGTGTATATTAATATTTATAGTTGTGTGTGTGTGTGTGTGTGTGTGTGTGTGTGTGTGTGTGTGTGTGTGTGTGTGTGTGTGTGTGTGTACAGAGAGAGAGGTAAGAGAGAGCTGAGAGAGTCACCAACGAACGACATAAAATGACATACAAACACAGATATGCAAACACATACACGCACGCGCGCACACTTACACACACACACACCCGTACGCACACACACACACACACACACACACATACATAACCACGTTTATATTTGTGTGTGTATGTTCGATGCTAATCGAGAAATGTTCAGCCATTTAGTTGTGCGTATATATTCAAGTATATATGGATATGTATACACGTATATGTATGAATGTGTGTGGATGTGTGTGTGTGTACATGTATATATGTATCTCTTTAAATAAATACATGCATGTATGTATGTATGTATTTATATATGTATATATGTATATATGTATGTATGTTTGCATGTATGTGTGCATATATTGTCAATATCTGCGTAACCCCGAATGATTATGTGTGTATATATGTGTTTCAATGTGTTTGGCTATATATTACCGAACACGTGTTCTGTAATATATAGCGCTTATATATGTGTATATGTGTGTATGCTTGCATATTATGTGTGTGTTTGATTGCGGTTGTTAATTGTATATTTGTGTTGTATATCTGTGTGTATATGTGTGTATCATTCCATGTGTTTCGTGTCCGACCTCCAAGGCTTAATGCAATGTGTGTGTGTGCGTGTGTGTGTGTGTGTGTGTGTGTGTGTGTGTGCGTGCAAGTCTGTGCGTAGATAGATAGAAACAAATACACGTACATACATACATACATACATACATACATACATACATACAGAATAGCAAAAGAGAAATTACCAATGAAGTTGACTATACTTAGACCAATCGCTCGAACGCATACTGGTGAAACTTAAGAATTAAAACAGCTACCAAGTTTAACACAACCGGCCATATATTGTTATGCGGAGCCACAAGAAGAATATATGCTCTACTGTGGAACGCAGCTGCTCCTCGGGTATCAATGTCGTCTGGAAAATACAAGAGAAAGAGGACATCTACT
Source organism: Octopus bimaculoides (assembly GCF_001194135.2). NCBI lineage: Eukaryota > Metazoa > Mollusca > Cephalopoda > Octopoda > Octopodidae > Octopus > Octopus bimaculoides. Next base: position 92,488,332 of record NC_068990.1, on the reverse strand, counting down.
TAACACGGATAAGGAGTTTCCAAATCTTGTACCTAAAACAGGATAAACGGGATGAATACCAACTGGTCTGGAACAAAGTATGACTTAACTTGGGCTCATGAGGAAATAATACAGCACCTTAATTCATACGCTACTAGGGTTCGTGATGTCTGGTACAATAAATGTCTGCAAGGTATTCAAAACATTTAACGACGATGAACAAAAGATTCTTTCCTTCACCACCTTGCTACGAAGCATGTGGCCAGTCAAAAGAAAAAGAGTCAAAGAATAGATACATACGACTTAACTCAGCTTGTTTAATGACAACAGGACAAACTTTGCTCCTATTATAAGAGATTACTGTTCATCTGTTTTGTTAACTATTAATTGGACTTGCTTCTGTGTCTCTCTCTATTTTAAATGTGTATCATTTATCTTTTATCTTTTACTTGTTGCAGTCATTAGGCTACGGCCATGCTGGGGCTAGGGTTAGGGTTAGGGTTTAGTCCAAATTTCCGGCAGAGTGAATTGCGTCGTGGTGCTGTTTTCTCACAGACGGTGCCCAACCGACCCTACTATACTCTCTAGCCGACAAAATCAAAAGCAAACAATACGCATACGCGAAAATAAAAATATAAAATTGCGAAAATTTACTCATC
>NC_068990.1:92486369-92486815 GCF_001194135.2 Octopus bimaculoides | reverse complement strand
CATATATATATATATATTTGCACCCAGTAGGTTCGATGAGTCGCCTATGTTGCTAAGTGCATAAATAGACATGAAACCAATGGCCATTTGCTGACCGGCCTCAACAAACACTACATTACTGTTAAAACAAAATTTTAGAGTGTGAGCTTTTCAGGCAAAAGAAAAAAAAATGGCGAACGCTGCCCGTGTTTTTTTTTTGTTTTTTTTATCCAAAAGGGTTTTTCAACCCAATGTTTGCATGCGAATTATTTTATAGCTTTAGCTGTGCTTCGAGATTGACAATTCTAAAAAAAAAAGAATTATTTAACGTTCTCTGGAGAGTATATAAAATTCTTATGACGTTAAGAACACAAGCACACACACACACACATACACATACATACACATACACAGACACACATACATACATACGTGCATGCATACATACATACATACATACATACATA
>NC_068990.1:92479225-92486359 GCF_001194135.2 Octopus bimaculoides | reverse complement strand
CACACACACACACACACACACACACACACACACACACATTTATATACATTTTTAAAAGAGCTTTTTTCAGTTTCCATCAATCAAATCTTCCTACAAGACTTTGGTTGACCTGGGGCTATAGTAGAAGACATTTGCCAAGCAGTAGGACTGAACTCAAGACCACATGGTTGGAAAGCAAACTTCTTAACCACATAGCTGTGCCTGCAGCTATTGCACATACATGCATGCTCTTACCCATACATACACACATGCATGCACACACATGCATGCACACACATGCATGCACACACATGCATGCACATATGTACATATGCACATTCATACATGCTCTCTCACACATACAGACACATCACCATACATATACATGCTCACACACACCTGATGCACACATGCAAATATGTGCATACTCCCTTACAAACGTACATTCACTTCCAGTAGCATGGCACATACCGAAGTAGATATGAGTTAATCTAAGAATCCTGTAAATATGAAGAACATGTTCTTCAAAGAAGCAATCTACTTACCTTCACAGTTACCAATGGTTTTTCATTAAGTTCAAATACAATTTCAACTTCAATACTCTTTGGAATGTCACATGCTTTTGACTTGGAATGTAAACGGGGTTTGAGAATTTTGCTAGATTCGACTCTGGAAATTCTTTGAACTCTTTCAAACAATTCAACAATAGATTTCTTCAGCTGTTTCTTTTTTATGTCAGTATTCTGAGAGACAATTGCATGCCAGTCACTTGAAGGTTCATTCAAAAGATAAAGGGAAATCTGTTGAAGTTTCACCAAAAATTCGTTCAATTCAATGTACAGTGGGAGTCCTCCATCTTCAGATAAACTCTGAAGGTTTGGTTCTTTCATTTCAACTAATTTAACACCAATGTCCAAAGTTTGATAGAGTTGTTGGAAAGCAGAAAGTATTCTTTCTGGTTTTTCTTCAATTATGTTTTCCCAACTGGCTCTCTTGTATTCCATGAAATCATGCAGAAGACGGAGTACCATATACTTGAGATTAAGTGAGAAACAGCTTGCACTCAACTTACCACATGTCATGTTGTAGTATCTTATTTCAGACAATAGTTTTTCATAGACAACAACATCTTGTTGGAGATGCCAAGATTTCAACAGTATCTTCTGGAACTTGCAACCAACTGAGCGCTGAGTTTCATTTAGAATTATGGTTGGATAAAATCTGAGGCGATAAATTTCAAGAAGTAAGAGTTCTGTTTCTTCTGTGTCAAAGTCAAAGAGTTTTGGCAATTCCTTCAGGAGCAGATCTAATCTTAGAGAGATATTCCTACTAGTTTCATTGATGTTAGATGGAGTCATTTCCAGATACAATTTTTCAATAAGCAATGCATTTCTATAGAGTACTTGGCGTTCAACAGGAAGTTTTTTCAGAATAACTGGACTAACTGTTTGTATGTGTTGCTTAACTTTCTCGACAAAGATGCGTTGCAGAATTACCAGTTGTTTCTTGAGAACTTGCCTTTGTGAAGATTCTGAGGTATTTATGGTTACTGAAATAACCTTGAACATTTCTTCAACATGTTTTGATATTCTTGTCTGACAGGCAATTATTACATTGCGTTGATGGAAATATTTCACTGTCTGCAAGACATCCTGGGAAGTCAGTTTTAGAGATTCATTAATGTATTTGATCACTTTTACATTCAACTCTAAGACCTCAGTGACAAGTTTGGTGAAATTTTTCCTTACATTCAAAGATGAAATTGATAGTCTCTGGTCTTCAACTTTTTCAAGAACTTCCAATTGCCATAACTCTAATTGTGTGTCTGTAACTGGATCAAGCAAAGTAACTTTGGGATCTTGTTTTGAAGCGCTATATTGAGTAAAGACATTCAATTCATCAGCCATCCTTGCCTGCCAATGTGGCACCAGATAAGGAAGCATTTTTATGTTCTGTCTTGAAACATTTGCTAATTGTTCTTTAACTTGTTCCTGGTATTCTCTATCCCAAAGACATTTTACTGGAGAAGGATCCCTCAATGGCACTTTTACGACAGCTTTCACTTGTTTCTGAAAAAAATAAATACATTCATGGAGGGATAATCAATCATTTCTCATCATTACTTTCCAGCCCCCCACTATTTCTCTTATAAGAGAAGTCATGTCCCTACTTTACTGCAAAAAACCCATTCTGCTCTGGCTTTTTCTCTCATATTGTGCCCCTTTCTACCCCTAATTTTCCTAGCATAAAATTTCCCATCCCACTTGGGATTTGTAGTCTTGCAAACTGCATGGCATCCTTACTAGAGGCAGTGGTATGAAAAACAACACTCAATACACACTAGAAAATGGTTGGCATTAGGAAAGGCATCCATCCAGAAAAATCATGTTAGGCACTGGAGCACAATGCAGTCCTGGGTCTATTAGATCCTGTCAACCCATCAAACCCATGCCAACATGGAATATAGACATCAAATGATGGCGTGGGATTATCTATCATTTACAACAGGTTTTTTCAGAATGAGCAACATCACTGCTTGGAAATGGTGAGAGTACATTTCAAGTGGAAAACACTGAGGAAAGCTCCACATTATGTTAAATAGCTTTTATTGCCATACCTAACAATATCATAAGAGTCCAATCTGTTATTGTGAATAAAAGTTGTTACTGGTGTAGAGTGGCATTTAGATTAAATTTAGAGGAATTTTAGATTAAAAATGGTGTTAATCTGGGGAAAAATGACTGAGAATCATTTATCTAAAATCTTTCAATGTTGAGGTTACAGTTTTTAAAAACTTTTTATCTTATTTATTTAGTTTTCGGATATTTTCAGGCATTTTATTGTCTTACATCCATTTTCCTCTGTTAGAACTTTTGTATTAGCAATTTCTGCTGATGGATTCACTTCCTGTCATTAAACATTCAACAGTGAAGTTAGGAGTGAAACCTGCAGTCAGCCAGGTAGACTGTGGAATGCAGAGTTAAATCTTTGCCATATACAGAAGCACAACATTTTGACTCTAGTAGTAGTGGCAGGTTTAACCTATTGACAATGTGACCAGTAGATCAATATTTTTTATCTCAATGCCATTGAATCACTGTTGGATTCCACTAAACAATTTAACTCATCAAATGTTAATAAAAAGAGTAAAAAAGAATACCTTTTCAGAATCTTTTGGGACTAATTCTGCAAGTAATTCAGCCTTCAATTGAGTTTTCTCAACCAAATAACAAACTCCTCCCCTTACATCAACATATTTTGTTCCATCTTCAGCCAAAAGAACCAAGGATACAATTCTTCCAGTCATCGGACTTGTACAAGGTTTCATACTGACAGCAGCTTTGACGAGTTTCTTAACATCTGAAGACTCAGCAAACACTCGCTGATGATGGACACCATAGATCAAAGAAATGATTGCACTGAGGGGTTGTTTCCAGGATTCTGGGATGAGTCCACCAATGTTTACTGGACCAAGGGCCAGGGCATACTGAAACGATTGGAAAAGTAAATAAAAAAAACATAGTGTAGGTGCAGCATAGCTGTGTGGTAATTTGGTTGCTTCCCAACCACGTGGTTCAGGGTTCAGTCCCACTACATGGCACCTTGGGCAAGTGTCTTCTACTATAGCCTCGGGCCGACCAAAGCCTTGTGAGTGGATTTGGTAGTCAAAAACTGAAGGAAGCCTATCATATATATATATATATATATATATATATATATATATATATATATATATGTATATGTATATGTATATATTTATGTGTGTGTCTCTGCTTGTCCCCACCACCACCATCACTTGTCAACCGATGTTGGTGTGTTTATGTCCCCATAACTTAGCGTTTCGGCAAAAGAGACTTACAAAGAATGTCCTGGGGTTGATTTGTTTGACTAAAGATGGTGCACCAGCATGGCCACAGTCAGATGACTGAAACAAGTAAATGACTGGATGACTGGATAACGAAAATGTATAATTTGCTATATTAGGCATCAATTATGTAAGAGTAGTTACAGGACGATTAACCCCCTAGGTTAATTACCCCCTCTCCAATGTATTAAGAAGTTTTAAATCATCCTCTGTTGTCCTTGGGGCTTATTGTGCATGGAAGGGTTAATGTCCTAGACTTGTTGTTATTGATTGTGTAAGTTATATGTTCAATAGGTAGAGTGTGGCATTATTGAGTATGATTCTGACAAGAGTTCTTCAAAATTTTCTAACCATTGCTCCTCTTTTTCCCTTTATGGCACTTTTCCTATGCCTCCTTGCTAAAATTCAACAAAATCAAATACACCATAAAAATTGCTACAAGAATGGCTAATCACTATTAAAGGACAACTTGGAATGTCAAAATAATATTTCAGCTATTGACATAACCAGACAATCTGACGGAATCATTAATATACCTGTCAAAATGCTTGGTGGCATTTCATCCGTCTTTATGTTCTGAGTTCAAATGCCATCAAGATTGACTTTGCCTTTCATCCTTTTGGGATTGATAAAATAAGTACCAGTTAAACACTGGGGTTAATATAACCAACTTACCCACCTCTACTGAAATTGCTGGCCTTGTGCCAAAGTTTGAAGCTGGCAATAACAGATGATTTACTTACAGGATAAAATTTGAAGCTATTTTTGAAATTTCAAAGCCATACCAGTCATTCCTACTGCTACCCATTTCATCCTCGGTACCCATCAACATTTTTCCACTGCCACCCCACCCCCACCTCAAGCCATTCTTCTTGAGAGGCAATGCTGTAGAATATGTGTTTTATAGATTGTCTCATAGTTTTTGGTGGTGATTCTGTAGAGTATAAGATGTACTATGTTATTGGGTGATGATCATTGCCTGTATTGAGTACATCGTTCAAAGAGTGCATTGTTCAAAGTTGTGCCATTGAAATTTTGTATAGGTCCTCAGGCAAATCAGTGCACTAGGCCCCATTTTATTTATTGGCAGCAAGTTACAACATTCATAGATCAGAATTCCTCATTTCAAATGAGTTATTTGGGGGATGTAAATATGAAAATGGTATGAAGATTGTTCTCCTGTACTCACTGCAAGGATTCTTGAGTCTGGTTGTACAAAGTCATCCTCAATCAGTCTTGGAATAAAACCTTCCACCAACTTCTGCATGGGTTCAAATTCAACAAAGTTGTAGAAACTCTTGTAGACATCCAAGGTTGGTGTTTTGCCCTTCTCCTGCAATAATAACATTAAGATAATAATAATGATGATGATGATAACAATAATTCATAAAAAGAATTCTAAGAATGTATGTCTTAAAATATATTTAAAATATATATAATTACATTTATGAGAGATGTATAAATATAATAGAAATATTAATATTTCTAAGTCTCTCTAAAGGAGACTACGGCAGCGGTACTGGATATTAATAGTTATCAACAAGCTAACATGGCAGTCCAGGAAAATAGGACGAAGGCTGCCGTTGATTAGCTCCAAGAGGCCATCACCTCTAGCTAGCCATGTAACACACAAACCCTTGTTATAATGGACACTAAATTATGCTTTTCTCTCATTTTAATTATATAGTAATTTTAATATGTGTGTGTGTGTGTGTGTGTGTGTGTGTGTGTGTGTGTGTGTGTGTGTGTGTACTGGAGAAGGCTGTAAGCCTCATGTTCATTGCTCTAACAAATACTTAGGTAGGATATAATGTAGTTTTCTGTCTGGAAGATACAACAACACACCAACGTGAGGTATGACCTAATGAAGGAAACCTAGGACTTAGATCTGTCTTGGTCCATGGGAGTCTTGAAGTATGAGGTTCCCTGATGTACACGTGACAGAGTACAACACTGCCAGTCAATGGAACACTGACCCATTGCAGATTTAACTATTCACAGCTGAGTAGAGAAGAACTATGTGAAAAGAAGTGCTTTGCTCAGAGGCAGAATCAAAACCACAATCTTACAGTTATGAGTACAACACCTGAACCATTTTGCATGAAGGAAAAGGGAGCATAAAAGACGCAGAGATAATTACCAGAATTAAAGCAACAGATTTGTCTTCCTTGTTGATCTTCAAGGTTCCTGGTAAAGATAATATAGTTTCTTCATAAAGTCCAACTCCTGGTTTCATGTATTCACCATCCAGGTAAGCTCTGGATTCCCAGTAAGAGAACCACCTTGAAATAGAGAAAAGTAAGTAGAAGATTAATTGCAAAGGAGAGATGGGTAGTTTTCCTCTGTCTGGTGTCTGAGGTGAAAGAGGTTATTTGGCAAACACATATGGACTTACCTGGTGCCAAAATTTCAAAGAATTGTTATTATTATTAAGGTGGCAATTTGGCAGAATAGTTAGGGCGCTGGACGAAATGCTTAGAAGAATTTTGCCCATCGCTAAGTTCTGAGTTCAAATTCCCCCAAGGTCATCTTTGCCTTTCATCCTTTCAGGGTTGATAAAATAAGTACCAATTGAATACTGGGGTCAATGTAATCATCTTACTCCATTCCCCTAAAATGGCTGCTCTTGTAGCAAAATCTGAAACCATTATTATTATTATGAAAGTGGTAAAGCGGCTGAGTTGTTAGCGCTGGACAAAATGCTTAGTGATGTTTTGTCCATCTTTACATTCTGAGTTTAAACTCAGCTGAGGTTGAGTGTGCTTTTCACCCTTTCAGGACCAATGAAATGGGGTCAATGTAATCAATTATCATCCTCCCACAAAATATTTTTGATGATGCTTTCGGGTTTGTGGTCATACCAATTTTCATTCTGTCAAGTCCATACTTATTGCAAAGTTATTATTATTATTATTATTATTTTATGTTTGACTTTTGCTTTGTATTTGTACAAGTTGGCGCCAACTCTCACCCAGAGACCTCAAGAGACAACAAGTTAGAAGTTCATGTTGGTTTTATGCCTAGGGTGCCATATATTTGGTTTTCTACATAATATTGTTCTAGAGAATGTTTAAGAAACCATAAGAAAATTATGAGTTTGTTTTCAAATTTGAGATTACACAGAAAGTATTTTGCTTATATTATTACTATTATTATTATTATTATTATTATTATTATTATTATTATTATTATTATTATTATTACTATTATTATTATTGTTCAGTAGTTTATTTTTATAACGTGCTTTCACTTCACTACCAAGCGCAGCTCTGTGTGCCTTGGGTATGTGC
>NC_068990.1:92477754-92478982 GCF_001194135.2 Octopus bimaculoides | reverse complement strand
ATTATTATTATTATTATTATTATTGATGTGGCAAGCAGGCAGAATTGTTTGCTTGTTGGACAATAATGCTTAGTGAGATATCTCCCAATTTTCCAAATTCTGAGCTCAAATTCTTCTAAGATCAGCTTTGCCTTTCCTTTTGGAGTCTATGAAATAAATAATACCTGTTGAGTCCTGGGGGCGATGGGGGCCGATGTAATTGACTTTAAGCCCACCAAAAGTTGCCGGCCTTGCACCAAAGTCCGAAACCATTATCAATCGACAAGTTGGCAGAATTGTAAACTCGGACAAATTGCTCTTGAGGTATTTTGTTTGTCTTTACGTTCTGAGTTCAGATTCTGCTAAGGTTGACTTTGCCTTTCATCTTTTCAGGAGTTGATAATATAAGTAATATAAGCAGATGAACAGTGGGGTATATTGATGTAATTGACAAACTTCCACCCCTGAAATTGCTGGCCTTGTGCCAACATTTGAAATCATCATCATCATCATCATCATTATTAATTTCATTTCAATGAACAGTTTAAAACGTTGATGCCCTCACCTTGGGTTCATCAACACTAAGTTATTTCCTTCGACAATGTGCTGCAGTTTAGGGATGTAGACCTGAGATTGTTCTGCATGTAAAAGAGCACCAACGAAGGTGGGAACCTTTTCTTCTGCAGATGAAACAATAACTTCAACCAAGTCCTGTAACTTTCTCCAGCCTGCAAGAGAGAAAAAATGCTAATATTTAAGGAACAAATGGAAAAGGGAACACAAATTCAAAGAGTTTGGTCAATCAAATTGTCTCCAGTGTTTAAAAGCTTGGCAGTTATTCAGTTGGTCTCTTAGGTCAAACTAGTCGTCAGGCTGTGGGAGACAAACAAACTAACACACACACAAACACACACACACACACACACACACACACACACACACGACGACCACGACCACGACCACCACCACCATCATCATCATCATCATCATCATCATCAATATCAACAACATTGTTTTAATGTTCACTTTTCCATATTTCCATGGATCAAACAGAGTATTTGTTGAGGCAGATTTTCCACAGTTGGATGCTCTTCCAGTCACCAACCCTCACTTGTCTCTAAGCAAGCTATTTCCACATTTCAGACATGTTTTCAGGGATGGCTGGATATGAAGAACACCACTTATATGATAGTGATCCTTGTTTTACGTCTACTGTGTGATCCCATGACAAGGAGACCGCCCCCCCCCC
>NC_068990.1:92471874-92477744 GCF_001194135.2 Octopus bimaculoides | reverse complement strand
CCCCCCCCGACACACACACATTCATATTTAATGAGTTTCTTTCAGTTTCTATCCCCCAAATTCATTCACAAGGCTACAGTAGAGGACACTTGCTGAAGGTGCCATGCAATGAGACTGAACCAGCATCCACATGGTTAGGGGACAAATTTACTAACCACACAGGCATACCACATCCCACAAATATAGGAAGAATACTATTGTTAATTAACATGTCCCTCACAACTTAACCCTTTTGTTACCATATTTCTGTTGAGATGCTTTGTGTTTCTTTCAACTAATTTTGAAGATAACAAAGAATTTAGTAAAATAACTTAGTTATCATTCAGCTAGTGTTAGGAACTAATTCAAAACTTTTGAAAACAAGACATTTGTAATACAGAGCCAGAACTGGTTTCAGTCGGGTTGGTATCAAAACGGTTAAGCCTTTTACTGCAGAACTCAGACATATCAGTTCAAAATTTCATCACCTTTAACTTCAGAAAGCAGTTTTGTATACCAATCTACCTTTTGTTGGGGAATGTCATGTTTGAAACTATTTTTTGTTAAGATATATTAAGTTTGCTGAGAAAATACCAATTCTATTTTTTCTTAGATATTTAACATCATTACTAGAATAACCATGAAATTTAATTTCCCAGAGAGTTAATTGATATTTTATTTAATCAGTCTCGAAACAAATTCGAACATGGGATATAAAGGGAAGTAATTCTATATCACAAGACACCCCTGCTATCATCAACCTCATCAGTAAAACCTTGTGTTTACAAGAAATGTATTCATTACTCACTTTGTACAGACTCTTTGTCCAAGGAGAAGACAATTCCAACATCCTTCAACAGCAACAATGTTGTTTGTTTCAAAGCCTGAAAAAAATGAAAGAAAACATGAATTCATTAGAATATTTAAATAAATAGAAACTACTTTCTAATTACAATTAATTTCTTCTAATGACTACAACCGTGTGGCCTAAAAAAAGCCTCTAAATGATCATGAGCTAGTAAAGGAGCTGTTGAAAGGGTGATTAATCTGCTAGACATAACAGCCAAATTTTCCTCAAATAACATTGTACACCTAAAAAAAAAAACACATCAGATAGTGTAATACCAGATGCACAGAAAGGCATGATGGTCACTAAGGCACATTTAATCAAAGGTCCAATCAACCAATGGACGAACGACAGCAACAGCAACAACAAGAGCTACTTCAGGGGGAGATAGATAATGGTTTCTGATTTCAGCACAAAGCCAGCAATTCTAAGGGGAGGAACTTAGTTTGGATCAGAGGGTCTTTAATACATTGGAAGCAGATGAAGCATCCTTTATTCAACAAAATGTCTTCCCCCCACCCACCTTACTGCGTACATCAGTTCACTTTGGGGTTTGCTAGATCTATGGCAGATGTCAAGAAACTTGTAATTTGTTTGAAGAACTATTGTCTTAGAGGTTATCAATATTTTAGAGATTTGAAAGTTGCAAGACAATATCACTAGCGCTGGTACCATGGAGAAAGGCACCCAGGGTACTCTGTAAAGTAGTGGACACTAGGAAAGGCATCAAGCTGCAGAAGCCATTGAAGATATTGAAGTAAGGCACAGTTCTTCAACTAGTGAGATCCTTATACAATTCTATATTTAAGAGATGAGGAATTATGCACATTATTTACAAGCCCATGGGCATATGGCATAGTGGTTAAGAGCGTGGGCTGCTAACCCCAAGATTCCAAGTTCGATTCCAGGCTGTGACCTAATTAATAATAATAATAATAATAATTATAATTACATCGAAAAATACCTTAGGAATGAGAACCCAGGTTCGAAATTTCCCCAAGACACCTGATAAAGGCTGGAGGGTATATCAGCCGAAATGTTGTGTTAAGAACAAACAAGATGAGGACAAATATCCATCAAATGTAAATAATGTAGTCAGATCCTATCAAACAGTTCAGCCCATGTCAGTATGGATGAGAGATGTTAAATAATCCTTTCTACTCTAGGCACAAGGCCTGAAATTTGGTGGGAATGGCGGGGTGCAGTCGATTAGATCAACCCCAGTATGCAACTGGTATTTGATTTATCGACCCTGAAAGGATGAAAGGGCAAAGTCGGTAGAATTTGAACTCAGAACGTGAGAGACAGATGAAACACAGCGAACGACTCTGCCTGTTTGTCACCTTGAGAGATATTAAATAATGATGATGAAGAGGACAATGATGATGATGATAATGATGATGACGATGATGACGACTATGATGATGACATAATAGAAGAAAGACTTTAGCTTTGAACTGGTTTTAGCCAGTGTGTGTGTGGTCATGCTGGAGCTGTGTAGTTCAAGAAATGAAACAAAAGAGAAAAAAATAATTTAAGAATAACTTACTTGTTTAAGAGATTCAGTGGAGAGTTCAAGTTGAATCTAACGAAGAAAGATTGGAATAATTAGTTTGTTAATTACAATGAAAGGAGTGGAATATATTGTAAATACAATATATACACATATATATTTATATGTTTATATGTCTATATTCAAACACACATATACGCACACACATGCACACACATACACACTCATACACACACACAAGTCCAGCAAGTACATATTGTATCTGTCAAATTTGGTGGGAGTTGGGGGAGGGCAGTCAATTAGATCGACCTCAGTATGCAACTGGTATTTGATTTATCAACCTTGAAAGGATAAAAGGGCAAAGTCGGTGGAATTTGAACTCAGAACGTTAGAGACAGATGAAACACCGCTAACGACTCTGCCTGTTCGTCACCTTGAGAGATATTAAATAATGATGATGATGATGATGATGATGACATAATTTTGGTGTGAAATGGATCCAGAGAGACTTAAGATTCAATTTAAAAGAAGAAAGACTGTAGCTTTGAACTGGTTTCGGCTAGTGTGTGTGTGTGGTCATGCTGGAGCTGTGCAGTTCAAGGAAAGAAACAAAACAGAAAAAAAAAAAAGATTTAAAAACAACTTACTTGTTTAAGAGCTTCAGTGGAGAGTTCAAGTTGAATCTAACGAAGAAGGATTGAAATAATTAGTTTGTTAATTACAACGAAAGAAGTGGAATATATTGTAAATACAATATATACACATATATATTTATATGTTCATATGTTTATATTCAAACACACACACACACACACACACACACACACACACATGCACACACATACACATTCACACACACACATGCTTATACAAATGTACACTCATACATATACTTATGTACAACACACACATAAGTACAAATATTTATTCTTTTATTTGTTTCAGCTTTTGACTGCAGCCATGCAAAAAAAACATTCAAAAACGGATACCAAAAAATTCTTACTTCATAATCATGGTAGGTCAATTTTGAAGCGATTCTACCTCTCAAGATGAGGCTGTATATGGAATGGTCTACTGGAAGGAGTTGGATATCAACAGCTATGCTTTCCTGGATAGATTCTGAAGCCAAAATATAGAGAAGGATTTGATTAGAGAAGAAAGAGGGAGAGAGGGGGAGGGAGAGAGAGAGACAGACAGAGAGACAGAGTCCGAGAGAATGAGTATAAGTGGGAACTCAGCAAGAGAGACTGAGTGTATTATGAGGTGAGGGGCTGGGAAAATCTACTAAACAAAACAGCCTCAAAACTGATTAAAAACCACTTATATATGACTCTGCCATGATATTATGTAGAGTGATACGTACGGAAACATGCAGTGGTAATTACCATAAAATAACAACCCCTTGAAAAGGGCTGCGTTACCTTCTGCATTGTGTTAGGATTATTGAAGAAGGATTGTGCATTTGGATATGTTTAGATTTTGTGGAACTGGGAGTGGATCCAAGAAATATATTCAGAATTACAATCAGAAGTATGATGGAGTTGTACTCGGAGTTGATATTCAGTAATTGTAGTAGAAGCTGGATGGAGTATGAGTGGTAAAGAGTAAATCGTATTCAGAATCAATGATGAAGAGGGTGTGAAAGATAAAAAAAAGGAGGTGTGGTGAGAGATGAAATGTGGGTTGTGGTGGGAGAAATAGAACTTACCCAAGTATTTGGAGATATGGATGGGATACAGTACTCGTTCTTTTACCAGTTCATAGATATCCATCACACCTTTCTGGCTCTCAAAGCATGGAGAAGACCAAACTGGCCAAACAGCCATAGCTTTGCGTGCCTTCAGAGTCCTTTAAAAAAAAAAACAGGAGTACTTAGTTTCAGCATAAGACAGAAGGAATAATTATGTTTGTTCCACTGTTAAAAAGAATTTACTTCATATCTCTTGAAGTTTCTAGATTGTTATAATGTAAACATCTAAGAATTCTCTCTGTTAAGAACAAAGCTTCTAACATGGATGGAGAAAATTCAAAGTGTTGCTTTGGTAAAATGGTTAAAATGTCTGTCATGTTTATAGAAGATGAGGGTTTGAGCCTATCCAAAGGGCTTTTTAACCCATTAAGCTACACTCTATTATATATATATATATATATATATATATATATATATATATATATATATATATATATATATATATATATATATATGGGGAAAGTAAGAAGAAAAAAGTGAAAATGCACATTGGATATCGAAAAAATAAAGTCTTTTTTATGAAAAGTAACAAAAAATATATATAATTAGATGACCTGAGTTAGAATTAAGAGGAATTTTTATTCCTCTTAAATTTCATTAAGAGGCATTATTTTGAATTGTTAAAGAGATTCAAAGTCATACCGGTATCGTCAAACATTGTTCACTATAATTTTTTTAGAAAAGCATAAATCCAGAAAAGAAGCACACACTAAGAAGCAGAGCAGTCTATATTAATGACTGGTGAAGGCTGGTTTATAGGGGTACCCTGGGTTTCTCACCATAAAGGGTACCTTTATGGCATATCTTCAGACCCTAAGACCTGTTGGCTTATGGCCTCTTTGAAATATTTAGGGGAATAAACAATACAGATATAAACAATGGAGATTATCCCCTTTGGTGTAGTGAATGGGGAAAGCTTGGTTTGTAATGTTTGCAGTTGTGTCTGTTTGTCACGAGCAGGGCTCATTAGCCCCCAACGGGGCTGCAAATGCAAAATATAGGTTAGTCCTAGAGCACACAATGTTCCTGAAGGTCAGCAATGGTCTTCCTCAGTCACGAGTGGATGGTCATCATGTATGTATGTTTATGTGTATGAATAAATTCAAATACTTACCACAATTTGATGGGTTTGTATTCAGATTCAGCCAGTTGTCTGATGTAATTATGAGCCCATTTAGCAACATAGCAGTTTGGTTCATAACGGATTGAAGAAACTAATAATTGCCAGATATCGTCATTCAAAGAGTTTGCAATCAAAGCTTTTAACAATCTTACACGGAGAAGTTCAGGGGTTTGGACACTCATGTACAAACGAATCAATTCAGAGTTTTTCTGTCCGAGGAGAAAGAAAATTAAAATAATGACAATAATAATAATAATAATGATAATAATGGAAAAACTTTCAAAATACAAAGACCTGGAAATAGAGATAACTCGAATGTGGAATCTAAAAACAGAAACAATTCCTATCATCATAGTAGGTGCCTTAGGTATAATAAAAAAATATTCAGACAAATACATAACAAAAACACCAGGACTTACAAATATATATAACATACAGAAAATTGCACTACTGGGTACTGCACACATTCTACGCAAAACACTTTCAATACAGTAAACATAAGAGCACCACAGCAAACCACAGCACATACCCAAGGCGCACAGAGCTGCGCTCGGTAGTGAAGTGAAAGCACGTTATAAAAATAAAACTACTGAATAATAATAATAATAATAATAATAATAATAATAATAACAATAATAATAATAACAATAATAATAAT
>NC_068990.1:92470231-92471285 GCF_001194135.2 Octopus bimaculoides | reverse complement strand
TTCACCTTTGAAAAAATGGGTGTTTTGCTCAACATCCTTAAACAAACCTTATTCAGGGACTTTTTGAGCTGGATGGGCTACTCGACCTGAAGAAAATTCTAACTGGGCTCCACCTGCGAGGTCATACGCTGTTAATTTTGATATGAGATCACCATGTCGCGTACATATGGTTGTGACGCATGTGCCTGGTGTACCCTTATCAGATGGGTAGTCATAACGGGGATACTAGTCTTTATACATTTGTACCCTGTGTCACTTTGATGGCATATTCTGCTGTCTCACTTAACAACAACAACAACAACAACAATCTTTCTAATTTTAGCATAAGGCCACCAGTTTTGAGGGGAGGAGCAAGTTGATTATATCAACCCCAGTACCTGACTGGCACCTCACCATTCAGAATTCAGAATGTTAAAAGCTGGAGCATTTTTAAGCATTTTGTCCAACACACTAATGACTCTGGTCCTTAATAATAATAATGATAATAATAATAATAATAATAATAATAATAATAACAATAATAATAATAACAACAACAACAACAACAATAATGATAAATGCCCTGACACAGTACCAGGCAGTGGTTCTCATGGCTTCTGATTTCAATTGAATGGAAGTGTTATCATGTATATGTTCTCTCTTGGAGTAAAAGATGGGCCATAGCAAATATTCTGCCCAATACCACAGATTTGCTTGTCAGTTGCTTGACCCTAACGTTATTGGCTGATGGTATGTGCATCTCTGACCACGAGCAGAAGTAGTGGGGGAGCATCATAGCCATGTGCTGAGAGGAATTCTTTGGGGTTTGAATAATTCACCTTTGAAAAAATGGGTGTTTTGCTCAACATCCTTAAACAAACCTTATTCAGGGACTTTTTGAGCTGGATGGGCTACTCGACCTGAAGAAAATTCTAACTGGGCTCCACCTGCGAGGTCATACGCTGTTAATTTTGATATGAGATCACCATGTCGCGTACATATGGTTGTGACGCATGTGCCTGGTGTACCCTTATCAGATGGGTAGTCATAACGGGGATACTAGTCTTTATACATT
>NC_068990.1:92458480-92469743 GCF_001194135.2 Octopus bimaculoides | reverse complement strand
TAATAATAATAATAATAATAATAATAATAATAATAATAATAATAATAATAATAATAATAATAATTGAAGTTCAAAAGATAGTGCTCATGGGAACTGCCCATATCCTACGTAAAATACTGTCTATGTGATCTCAAATTTTAAAGCAAACACATAATTTTCTTATGGTTTCTTAAACATTCACTTGAACAAAACTGTACAAATCCAAATATATGGTACCCTAGGCATAACACCTACATGAACTTCTAACTTGTTGTCTCTTGAGGTCTCTGGGTGAGACTTGGATCCAACTTGTACAAATGCAAAACAAAAGTCAAACATAAAATAATAATAATAATAATAATAATAATAATAATAATAATACTTTGGCATGTTTTCTACTGCTGGATTCCCTTCCCAATGCTGGTCACTTTACAGTGTGTACTGGGTATTTTTCATGGCACCAGAGCAAGTGAGCTAGCCATACAGCTTGCAACTCTACAAACTCCAAAAGAGACGGCTTTATGCTAGGAGATGCAAGATTAAAGTATGAGAAGACAAGCCATTGCAGAACCAGTTTCTTGTAGTAGAGGAGATATATGGCTCCTCAGATTTTAGAAAAGACGGCAGTGAAGGAATCGGTATTGAGCAGGGAAGAGGTAAAATAGTGGTGATGAGGTGTTTGTGTGGACCCTGGAGTTACAAGTTAAAGGAAGTGAATACAAATGTGTCATATACATATGAAACAGTTGGTTGTTTGGTGATGAAAGCAGAAAATAAGGAATCTTACATCTTGAACCAAGGTATCCAAAGGCATTCTTAACAGAACATCAACAGCCAAGCTACGGAGCATCATAGGTTTTTCACTTTTGATGATATCAATAAGTATTGGTAAGCTTTCTGGATCTCCAAAGTTTCTCAAAAGTTTCAAAGGAAGTACTTTGTCTTGAGAAGTTTCCAGCAAGCCTAAGAAATACTGGAAAAAGAAGGTGAAAACATTACAGGTGATAAACAGTAATTAATAATTTTTATTTTTTTCTACTCTAGGCACAAAGCCCAAAATTTTAGGGGGGGAGGGCAGTCGATTAGATTGACCCCAGTATGCAACTGGTACTTCATTTATTGACCCCTGAAAGGATGAAAGGCAAAGTTGACCTTGGTGGAATTTGAACTCAGAATGTAAAGACAGACGAAATACTGCTAAGCATTTCGCCAGGCATGCTAACGTTTCTGCCAGCTCACCACCTTACAGTAATTAATAATAAAATTAATAATAAAACAGAGAGAGAGAGAGAGAGAGAGAGAGAGAGAGAGAGAGAGAGAGAGAGAGAGAGAGAGAGAGAGAGAGAGAGAGAGAGAGAGAGAGAGAGAGAGAGAGAAAGGGAGTAATGATAAAACAAATGTGAAAGATGGTTACTCACAGACAGCATTTCTTTCCTAGTTTCATTGTGTTGTCTGATTTCCTCTTTGATTTGCTTCAGAAGTATTTCAACTCCATGTGGTACATGTGGGAACTCAGCAACAGTAGAATTCAATAAGCCACTCTCATGTTTGTATTTCAGCCTCAGCTTTTTACATATCTTAATACATTTATGAGCATAGCTACTGAGGGCCAGATAGGCAGAGGTTTTCAGAGTTTTTTTCTCAGCAGGAATCTCGGTTGCCAGTTGCTACAATGATAAATTTTATGAAGAGAACCAGTCAGAAAAATTTCTCTAGAAAAAAAATAACTCAATTTTTTTTTTTATGATTGATTTTG
The DNA here is from genome assembly GCF_001194135.2 of Octopus bimaculoides. Classification (NCBI taxonomy): domain Eukaryota; kingdom Metazoa; phylum Mollusca; class Cephalopoda; order Octopoda; family Octopodidae; genus Octopus; species Octopus bimaculoides. Next base: position 92,468,008 of record NC_068990.1, on the reverse strand, counting down.
GAATACATTTTTACATTGAAACAAACTGATGTCTGAACATCAGAGAGAATGGGAGTTATTCTATGTCCTTTCTTATTTGAAAAACCATATTATCCTCATTATTGTCAACATCATTTAATATCCATCTTTTGCATGGTTCAACAAAAGCAACAAAGTCAAAAGACTACATCAAGCTACATCAGCATCCCCAGTTTTAGAAGGGTTTACTCCCCACAACAAAATTAGTGAGGGTACAACATGAACATTTATCTAAATCAATATAGTTGGTAGCTATCTTATATGCGAATGTGTAAAAGTAAAACATCAGGGAATTTACTACAAGGTTGATTCTATGTTTGCGATTATACTGAAGAAATATTTTAGAAGGATTAGAAAGAGCTACTCAACCATAGTATAGTTATACATACCTTCATAATGTTGAATGTTTCTTTATCGAAAGTTTGATGTTCAGCATACCAGGTTAGAAGTAAAGGTTTCTGTTCAAGTACATCAACATTAACTATCTTCAAGACTTTTCTGATAACTTCACTGTCAACAGCTGGGATGATGTCCCACAATAGCAGCCTGAAAGAAATAAAATTACATCAGATAAACAGAACAATATTTAATATCCATCACCCGTCTTGTTGGATAACCAGAAGAAATATTGAACACGATATTTAATTAAAAATGTTAAATGAAAACAAGTGTAAAATTTTATCAACATCTTTGGTCAGTATGTGATTGCATTTGGCACTATTAAAATCACAACACTACATGCTATCAGGTTGAGTAAGTAATGTTTTGAACCATGAAGAATTTGTACTGGATTTTTGCAGTTTTGAATTTTTTTAAACATTTTTTTTTTTTTTTTGCAATTGTCTGATAACACAGACATAGACTTACCCAAATGCATCAATAAATTAACATTGATATTTTTTTCACCATTGTTACAATCATTACTGCAGAAACATATTGCCATTTAATTGCCAAAATGAACAAAAAACTGCTATTCCTCCATTCCAGACTGGTCAACAGAAGCGGGGCCAATCATTTTTCATGACAATGTTTGACTACATGTTTCACTAATGATGTTCCAGAAGTTGAGGAAACTTGGCTGCAAAGTTCTTCCCCACCCAGCTTATTCCCCAGACTTTTCTCCTACCAACTACCACTTTTTCCAGCACCTTGATCGTTTCCTGCAAGAGAGGATTTAAAAAGTCAAACCGATGCTGAAAGTGCATTCAAAGAGTTCATCAGCTCCAGAACACCAGATTTTTATGTTACCAAAATAAATAAACTTGTAACTCGTTAGCAAAAATGTGTTGATTGTAATGGTACTTACTTTAATGAATAAAATTTCTGCATTGTTGAAATATATTGTGAGGAATTTCATGTTTCAAAACGTTGGTTACTTTTTACTCAGCCTGATTTTATAGCTACCAATTCTAACTATTATAACCATTAACTGTCTCTTGCAAGAGATTCCAGTTTGTATGAATCTACAATCTAGAAGAATCACACCCCAACTATCTTTGAATGTTCCCTTGTTGATGTCTGATGGCTTTAAAGAATATAGGGTTTGATGCTGACATCACCTGACTTCACCAAAATGAACAGAAGGAAAAAAACTGAATAAAAAGGAATAAAATCTTACAAGTTCTGACGATCATTTGCATATTTTTTTATCAATTCATCCAATTTCTCCTGATCAGCACATTTCAGAAGGTTCTTGATTTCATAAATGATGTAAGCAAGACTTGAATTGCTTTCCCTGTAGGCTCTAATCAGATCATCAACCTACAAAACAGATAAATCAACATCAGAAAACAATCTTGTGTTGTTAAATGATCATTACTGTTAGCATTCCTCTTTATTACACTATGGCCTCAATTTAAGTTTTCATCTGGATTTTGTGTGTGTGTGTGTGTGTGTGTGTGTATAGCAGTGCGTGTGTACCAAACTCTCTCACAAGGCACTTAGGTTAGTCGACCTGAAGCTATAGTAAAGGCACTTCTTCCAGATGCTATGCAGAGGGGGTTGACACCATGGTTGTCAAGCAAACATTTTAATATATATATCATCATCATCATCATTATCATTTAACATCCGTTGTCCACGCTGGCATGGGTTGGACAGTTTGAGTGGGGCTGGTAAGCTGGAAGGCTGCACCAGACTCCAGTCTGATTTGGCATGGTTTTCTATGGTCGGATGCCCTTCCTAACATGCCAACCACTCCGAGAGTGCAATGGGTGCTTTTACATGCTACTGGCATGGGTGCCATCTGCATGACGCACAGACGTGTTTATTTCAAAAGATTGGAAATGAATGTCCTCACATGTACAAAACTGACATTCTTTTTAAAACCACCATTTGGTGTCAAGACAAGGAGATACATATCCACTCGCACATATAATTATTTAAGGTTGAATCTTATGGCTGGATGGCCTTCCTGTTGCCAACCTTTGCCTGTTTTTCAAATAAAGGAAATTTTTATTGCATAGGTTTTTGTAAGTAGAGGCAACTGTTTGTAATGCTAACCAGGAATGTAAACATAATATCATCATTCACTAAGATGGTGACAAAGTCATGGAATCACAACGCCCACGTACACATCCACACACATACTCTTTCTTTCTCTCTCTCTCTCTCTCTCTCACACACACAGAGCCAATTACATGCAACAACAGAACTACGTCAACCAATCAGATCACTGAATGAAATCGAGGCTGAAGTGTTCTTACATGTTTAACATATTGAGCTGTTGGGAGCATGTTTTCACATCTTAATGGTACTTCAGCAATCAACTCAACTCCTGTCGATGCTGTTAGGTTATTAGGTGCTGGTCTGCTAGAAATCTCAGAGGAACGACGAAGTAAGGATTGGCTGCAAAAGAAAGAATAGAAAAAAAAAATGACAAAATATATAAGAAATGTCTAAATATTGAAAACCTTTATCAGATATAAATTTTGGTCACAAGTATGGAGAAGATATGAGCAGAACTGTGGGCTCTGAATGGTGGAGGACCACAGTTCTTGAGTTCAGTCAGTTTCGTCTACCCTGGTATACTAAACGTCAACCATACCACCTTCTATAATCAGTTAAACTACCAAGGTATACTGAATATAAAAATCGTGTCCTTCTGTACTCAGTTAGATCAACCCAGGTACATAGTTTATATAACATTGTTTTCAAGGCACAGAATGTCATCTAGAAAAATTAGATGGTTAGCAAGAGATGCACCAGAAAGTGGAACAACCACAGCCTCAAGAAAACAGTGAAAAATGAATGGATTTAAAAATGTGAGAGAAATCCATAAAAGAATGAATCATGGTCCAGTTTGTAATTACAGCTTCAAGACCCAGGGGACAACGGCTGATTACACAGCACCAAACTACTTGTCAAGTGGTTTGCTTGGAATGTCTAGTGGTGATCCACAGTGTTGATTTCTGATGAGAGCAGATTTTGGTTTGGGTTTCGTCATGTGCCTGTGTTGAACAAACATGTTTTCTCTGGGTCTAAGTCAACACAGTGGTCTACCAAAACAGTCTTGGAGAACTGCATGATTCCATCAGCAAACAGACTGCATTTGGTAATGGAGAATTTTATTTTTATTCCAGTAGAATTCAGCACCTGCACACAGTGCTGAAACAGTCACTGCTTGGTTTGTGTGTCCTTGTCCATTCCTAGAGAAACAAACCAACATACAAACATTTACACACACACACTTACAAATGTACTGTTGACTACTTACATAAACTGGACACTGATTTGGCCATCACGTTTCATTGTTGGGGTATCATAGAGAATACTGTAAACAGAGGCACGTTCAATGATTGTTTCATTTTGCTTCTTATAAGTCATATACTTCACTGTAACCACATCATTCTTGGTGTCATTCTGTAACAAAGGTTTTCACACAAAACAAATAAATATCAGAAAACTAATCAAACAAACTGGAGGGAACTCAATGAAATAGAAATTTTAAAAGGTAACTAATTAAATATGTTATAATTGGAGTCGTTTTGGTTAACAATCTTTTAGAAATTTTCACAGAAGTATGACATTATTATTTGCTGTTCATCTTTTCAGAGTTGATAAAATGGGTACCAGCTGAGAACTGGGGTTGATGTAGTCAACTGACCCCCTCCTCTAACATTTCAAGCCTTGTGCTTTTAATAGAAAGGATTATCATTATTATTATTATTTATTGTCTTTGCACAGCTTCTAACGCTGAAGATGTACTGTGATGTCAGCTCTTCACTACCATTGAACTAAGGTAACACCCCTTATTTTTCGAGCACCATCTGGAGTATCCAAGTGGTTCCAAGCAGTGCTGCTTTCTGCAAGTGCTCCACCCTTATTGCAGCCCTTGTTTGTTCCATGTACTTCTCAAGATTTTTATTCATTGTTCCAGGGCTCCGACAATTATTGCTACTACTACTACCTTTTTCAGCGATCACAACTGCTTAACCTCCCTTATTATTATTATTATTATTATTATTATTATTATTATTATTCAGTAGTTTTATTTTTATAACGTGCTTTCACTTCACTACCGAGCGCAGCTCTGTGCGCCTTGGGTATGTGCTGTGGTTTGCTGTGGTGCTCTTACGTTTACTGTATTGAAAGTGTTTTGCGTAGAATGTGTGCAGTACCCAGTAGTGCAATTTTCTGTATGTTATATATATTTGTAAGTCCTGCTATTTTTGTTATGTATTTGTCTGAATTATTATTATTATTATTATTATTATTATTATTATTATTATTATTATTATTACTATTATTATTATTATTATTATTACTATTATTAGAGCTGTGGGCTGGCAGAGTCATTCAAGTATTGGACAAAATGCCATGCAGTATCTTTTCTGACTCTTTACATTCTGCTTTCAAATCCTGATGAAGTAGTCTTGGTTTTCATCCTTTAGGAATTGGTAAAATAAAATATCAATCTGCAGCGACAATGTATATATTGTCAAACAATTTGATATCAACAATATATATATATATATGACTTAATAGATTTGTCGCTGTTTAGTTATGTATTTAGGAGTTGGTTGTAATTTACTTATTGAATTTATTTACCGATACGGTTGTACATTGGGTAAATTTGTTTGAAAGTTGTGGTTTCTTTGTTCCCAAACAACACTTATTTTAGTGCTGTTGACACCGCCGGATTGAATGGTACTGTCCAAGTGTCGAAACCATAAGGATATCCGTGGGGCAGCTGATGATGGATGTATGTTGGATTGTTGGTATGGCTGTGGAATAGTATTATAACACATCCTTTTGATATATATATAAAGAGGAGTAGACAGGTAATCAATATAGAACTAGGGCTGGTCTCAGAGAACACCTCCATATTCTGTCATCAAATTCAACACAGGCTTTCATTTCTTCTCATTGAAATAAAAGGTGAACCAACAAAATAATATACAGAACACAAGAAAGGATAAGGGACCTACCCTGATTTTCTCAAGAAGTGGTTTCAATTCAGTGTTTTTCTTCAGTGGAGTACCAATACATTTCTTCAAGTTGATCCTCTTAACGACTTCTTGACATAGTGTAGAAGTATTGCAGGGTGAATAGATGTAAGTTGTCTCACAGAAACCCAACACACTGGCCTGAAGAGCAGAGGACATTTATAGAATTTACTGGATTTTATTAAAACACTAGCTGGCCCCATGCCGTCAAAAATGATGGCTAATTGTAGTATTTTATATATAAATAAGGGACAAAATAAGGTAGATAATAGTCACAGATACACACATTCACATACTTCCCTTGTATTCTGTATGTCTTAACACTTGTGAACATTCTTACAGAATCAAAAGACAAGACAGCACTCATGACTTTCAAAAACATCTTTTCCATGCTCAGAATTGCTGAAACATGGAATAAACTACCTGCATCAGTTGTTAGCTATCAAAACACCACATCCTTCAAAATACCAATGCTTCCTGAAATTCACCTGATGCTTTCCAACCCCATTTTATTATTTTTTTAAAGACTTAGTCACTGTTTATTTCCTGTGCATATTCTACATACTGTTCATACAGTTTTGGTTATCATTTCTGAAGAATCGCAATTCACCTCAGCACTGGAAACAATAAGTTCATTATTTACATTATTTACATTATTTACATTTGACGAATATTTGTTCTCATCTTGTTTGTTAACACGTTTCGGCTGATATACCCTCCAAGCCTTCGTCAGGTGTCTTGGGGAAATTTCGAAGCTGGGTTCTCATTCCTAAGGTATTATTCCGATGTTGTTATTATTGTTATTATAATTATTATTATTATTATTACTATTATTATTATTATTATTATTATTATTATTATTATTATTATTATTATTATTATTACTATTATTATTATTATTCAGGTCACTGCTTGGAATCGAACTCGGAATATGGTGTAGTGGCTACTAACCCTAAGATTCTAAGTTCAATTCCAGGCAGTGACCTGAATGATAATAATAATAATAATAATAATAATAACATCGGAAAAATACCTTACATCAAATGTAAATAATGTAAATAATGTACATAATACCTCATCTCTTAAATATAGAACTGTAAGTTCGTTATCGTTATACTAAATCTGCTTCATTATTCATTATAATTTATGATGGAAGAGAAAGATAATACAATTTATCCAAAAGAAAGTGTACAAACCTCATAGCGTGTTTCAGTTTGGCCTGCAGTGAAGATGGTGTGAATGGTTTCAGGGACTTGCAACACTTGAATCAAACCTCTCTTCATATTTTTGGCGATAAAATGTTCTCCAGCAAAGGTGATGTTTTCATTATGGCCAGCATTCAATCTGAAATAAATAAAAAAAAAAAGGTGTGAGTTATATTGTATTATACATCTATGTACCTCTGTGTGTGTGTGTGTGTGTTCATATGAACGTGTGTGTGTGTGTTTATATGAATGTGTGTGTGTGTGTGCATGCCTACATATATATTCATGTATACATGTATGTGTGTGTATGTGTGTGTGTGTGTGTGTGTGTGTACATATATACATATATACATATGTCTATGTATTCACATTATTGCATCTATATTTGTATGTGTATGTGGGAGATGTTATAACACAATCACATTTAACCAGTAACTCACTTGAATGATGTTGGCCTCTGCATCTCCTCCCGGATCACATCAATAAGTTTACCGCTCAAAGGATAATACAACATAGGCATGATAGGCTCATCCCTGCTTCGTTGTGAGAGGATTCTGTCATGGAACATGTTGATATGTAAGTCTTTTACCTGTACAAAACAAAGAAGACAATTCCTGTATATATACATATATATATATATATATACAAACATACATACATACACACACACATATATACAACTGTCATTTTCATAGCATTTTTCGATTGCCTTGATAACTGACAAGATGCTGGAGCAGTTTTCCGTCCCGACATCTGTCTATTATTCTGTGTACTTATACCTGTACTTTCGGCTTTCTTTGCTGTATTTCTTTATTTAACTTGCAGCATTATTTTCTGTCCCTACTTCTAACCCTTCTCAATGATAGGAGAGTATTGTAGTTCGCTTGAAGCATTGTGTATTGTTTGTAAAATATAATGTGTCATGAATAGCAGTGACTCAATCAATTCCTAGGGATATCTAAAGAAGAAATTTTTATTCCGAAATATTATATCAGACTATGGATGATTTAATTATAACAGTTATTCTAGTCCATTGTTTGTATTCTAGTGCATTGTTGTGCCATTCAAGACACATTACATTTTACTTTCTTAATGAGTTGAAATGCATCCGAGCATTGAATACATTAAGCTTATTCATACACACATGACGCATGTAGAGTAACTTAGGGCCTCAAGTCTTAGAACTCATAGGGCTGGCTACCCATATTCCATGATTTATAAAGGACCAAGATCACAGCATTCTTCCCCTGAATGGGAAACCTGTCCATTGTAAGGTTGTTCATTTACAACTGAGTGGACTGGAGAAATGTGAAATGAAGTGCTTTGCTCAAGAACTCAATGTAATGCCTGGTCCAGGAAATGAAACCATGGTCTTGTAATCATGAATGCAACACCTTAACCCACTTGGCCACATACCTTCACCAGCACGTTTACAGCATCACATAAGTTCTGATTAATCGTTATCAATGCTATTTTTTGAGGTAGGAATTAAGAAGTGTTACAATGAGAAGAATAGTTATTTACCACAGTGGTCAAAATCCCAGATCGGTTGTGGACCTCAAGCAAGGAATTAAGTTTAGCAGCGGTCCAAAAGTCGATTTTGTTGACTGAAAGTTTAACTTCGACATTGTAGTCATATTTAGTCATACGACTCTCAGGAAATAGTTGGATGCGTTCTGTAAATATTCATGAAATAGAAAGAAAACAAATATATGTATATATATATGTATGTATATTATGAACAAAAATTTAAATGGCTTGGCAGATATAATATAGCAACAAAGTTATTATCAATGTTTGACTATTATGACTCTCTCTCTCTTTCTTTTTCTCATTTTCTCTCTCTCCATCTCTCTCTCTTTTTGCATGTGTGTACATGTGCGAGTGTGTGTGTGCATGCATGTGTGCGTGTATATATATATATATATATATATATATATATATATATAAAACGAGAATGATAATATATATAATGTATTTTTAATATATTTTTAAGTGTATTTATATATTTATATATCTATATATTTTTGCACACATAATGATTTTACAACACAATATATTTTAATAACCTATCTTTTGTCTCTTGTCATTATTTTTCCTATTTTCTTATGGCTCAAAAATACTGAGCACTTCAATGTGTCTTATACACAGAGAACATGTCATCTCTTGAAAATAAACTATATATATAGTTATCAAAGCTATTATTTGAGACAGGAGATGAAAGATGGAAAGGTTGGTCGTTCCCCTAAAATTCTGTAAAAATACTTAAATATGATTCTTTCTGTATATATGCTTCTTATACAATCATGATTTTTGATGAACTTAAAATAATTATAAATTTATTTTACTGCCTATTTTGAACATTTTCATGTAAACTGTTTAAACAAAAAGTCCCTCTTAACATTTTCTTATCATTATCAAACACTGTGTAACTGTATTTTAATACAATTACGATAACCATTTTCTAACACATCAAATCTTATACAAAGCTTTACATTTTACTTTGGTTGGCATTAGGAAGGGCATCTGACTGTTGGAACCAAGCCAAATCGGACTGGGCCTGGTGCAGCTTTCTGGCTTACCACTTCCAGTTAAACCATCTAATTGGCTGTATAATAGTTTCATTTGTCATCTTGATTACATCAGCAATCAATTTGCTTTAACCTTAACTGTCCGTGTTTACATTCATCCAGTATTATTAATTTATATGAATCCATTCACATGTACCACCCTAACTCAAATTTTTTTCAGTTTCTTAGCTTCTTGTGTGCTGTATATATATATATATATATATATATATATATATACACACACACACACACACACACACGCACATTTATATATATATATATATATAT
>NC_068990.1:92456819-92458470 GCF_001194135.2 Octopus bimaculoides | reverse complement strand
ATTAATGTAGGCTTACCTTGCATTCAATATTTCGGGGTTATCTGCTCACACAAATGCACATCGGCAACATCATTAATTTCTTGAAAATGGGGTCATAACCCCGAAATATTGAATGCAAGGTAAGTCTACATCAATTCATATATTTGTTTTCTTGGGATTTGCCTTGCATTTACTTCGCATTGTTCTGGCCATACCCATGATCCTTTATACAATATATTCTACACATTGTTTCATAGTAATTATTCCATTATAATCTATATATATATATATATATAAAAACAAATAAGAAATGAGTATATGCATATGTATGTACAAGTATGTGCATACCTACGTCTACCTGTATATATAGGTGCATATCTGGGTACAGGACACCTACATTTACTTATATTTAAATATAAGCTCTATGATTGAATGAACTTATTTAGAACCTGACAAACTTTCTTCAGGAGTCACAACTAACTGACCCCTAAAGTAGCAACCTGGAAAGACTGATTCAAGTGTAGGGCATTTATATATATATATATATATATATATATATATACAGACACTATTTTTTAATATACTGGAGTATTTTATTGAACAGTGGTACACTTCAACCTTGAATTAAGTTTGTCATTATTATATATGTATCATATTCATATAATTAGCTACTTCTCTTTTATGTGTATATATGTGTATACATGTATACATGTTTGCATGCATATGTGTGTGTGTGTATATATATATATATATTTATTTATAAATATAATTAAGGGATCAGCAAATATTTGCTTCACCATATACCGAAGTTCAGAAATAGCAGCTAAAAAAGCTGAGAATCCCACAGATAGCATCACTTGTAACTCACAAAGGCAAAACATAAATCCCCAAAAAAAGAGTACATTCTAAGTTATAGAGCTGTATATCATATAAATAAAGTTAGATGTGTTCAGTTTATGGGATCACTTTGTGTCAAATGTCCATAAGGCGCTTAGCTTTACGGTGCATCGTCAGACCCCAACAGGTTTTGGGGTCTGACGATATGCCATAAAGCTTAACCTTTTGAAGGGGTCTTAAGCCAACAGGTTTGGGGTCTGATGATATGCCATAAAGCTAAGCGTTTTATGGACATGAAGCTCAGGGTAATCCCATAAGCTGAACTTATCTAAATTTTAATATATAGGAGTGGCTGTGCAGTAAGTAGCTTGCTTACCAACCATGTGGTCCTGGGTTCAGTCCCACAGCATGGCACCTCTTCTACTATAGCTTCAGTCCAACCAAAGCCTTGTGAGTGGATTTGGTAGGCAGAAACTGCAAGAAGACTGTCGTATATGTATATACATGTATATGTATGTGTGTGTATGTGTTTGTGTGTCCGTTTGGCCCCTAATATCGCTTGACAACCGATGTTGATGTGTTTACGCCCCCGTAACTTAGCGGTTCGGTAAAGAGACCAATAGAATAAGTATTAGGCTTACAAAGAATAAGCTCAGGGGGGAGCGATTTACTAAACTAAAGGCGGTGCTCCAGCATGGCTGCAGTCAAATGACTGAAACAAGTAAAAGAGGAAAAGAGTATATATATATATATATATATATATATATATATATATAAAATGATTTCAATATTAATCTGAGTTGTGTGAATTCTTTATTTTTTCTTTTTGCCTACC
>NC_068990.1:92454543-92455847 GCF_001194135.2 Octopus bimaculoides | reverse complement strand
TATATATATATATATATATATATATATATATTTCGTTTTTCCATATGCCTGAGAATCTCAATGACTATGATAATAATAATAATAATGATGATAATATTAATGATGATGATGATGACAACGACGACAACGATGATGATGATGATGATGACGATGATGATGATAATGCTGATTTATTTGCCACAGGAGTATCAAATGAAAAGGACATTACAAGGGTAGTTTAAAATTTGTGTGGCAATAATAATAGTAATAATAATAGTAATAATAATAATAATAATAATAATAATAATAATAATAATAATAATAATTGAATAATTAAGAAAAAAAACCCAAAGATCCTAATTGTAACGATAAAAACAAACAACTTGAGAAAAAATATATATGGCGAGGATATGTCAGAAAAATGTAGAGCCTCTGGAACAAGACAGTGGCACACATTGTGACAAAATATCCCAAGTTGGTACAGGAAGAATACAAGAAATGGAGGCATGACCAGGTTGTAAAAGTTTTACACTGGAAGCTGTGCCAGAAATGGGGATCTGAAGTTGGAAACATGTGGTAGAATCATCGAGTCGAAAGAGTACTGGAATCGGAGAAAGTTGACCTCGACAGAAATTGATCTCAGAATGACAACATCCATGACTAAGAACTGCTGGGTATTTCTGGCCCACCCGCTTTCCTGAGGCCCACTTTTAACGTTCTCTCTCTCCTTTAGTAGTTTACGATTGTCTTAATCTTTTATTTTTTACTTCCGTCAGTCATAGGCGCCAACTTCAAAGGTTTTGGTCAAATTGGTCCCCAGTCAGGTACTAAATTCCATCAGACTCTTTTGCCAAACTGCTAGGTTGTGGGGATGTAAACAAACCAACACCAGTTGCCTAGTGGTGGGGCAGACAAACACAAGCACAAAGATACAGATGTACACATACACACACATATACATATATATATTTGTATGTATGTATATATATGTGTGTATATACATACATACATACATACATATATATATATATATATATATTATTTTGTTTAAAAGAGTTCCAACACTGTCTGTTTTTTATGTTTTATTTATATTCCTGCAGAACCAATGTGGGGTATAGAATATGGAATATACAATATATAATATATTATAATATACAATATATAATATAAAATAAAATAAAATAAAAATGGATGGCACCATGAAAGAAAGTATTGAATGTAGATGAAATATTGAGTGTTCAATATAAAGGATCAAATATATAAATATATAAATATAAATATATAAAGGCGACTCGAGTTTCAGGGCTATTTCCCTTCGTCATGGC
>NC_068990.1:92452840-92453162 GCF_001194135.2 Octopus bimaculoides | reverse complement strand
TATATGTATAAACCAGCATCTTTTATTCCTTTGGAGTAGAGTGCATATAATTTTTGAAACATGTGTAGGAATTAAAGGAACTTATTGATTATATGCGTTTTGCTCCATTTATTATTATTCTTTTATATCAACTCAAAATACATCACTTTAACATGGAATTTCTACCCCTTAACCAGGTATTATATCCCAGTTTCTGTGAGATTTTTGGTACCCTGGTAACTATTAACATATTTGCATTATCGAAGTTTTTCAACCAAGATAATATTAATATATACATAAATAAATAAATATATATATATATATATATATATATATATATATA
>NC_068990.1:92452333-92452826 GCF_001194135.2 Octopus bimaculoides | reverse complement strand
TGTGTGTGTGTGTGTGTGTGTGTGTGTGTGTGTGTGTGTGTGTGTGTGTGTGTGTGTGTGTGTGTACACACATAAATACATACATTTACATACACACACACACATGACAGGCTTCCACACAGTTTCTGTCTCACAAATTCACTTACAATACATTAGTCAACCTGAGGGAATGAACCCAAAAACATTAGGTTGTAAAGCAAGCTTCTTAACCACACAGCCATTCCTACAAGAAATAAATTAAAAAAATGAAAAACAAACAACATTAGTTGAGTATCGTAAATAGTTTTCCCAAACATTTTGTACATAAATGAAGCCATTGAATATTTTTACAGAATATTTCAAATAAGGTCACAGAAAACAAGTAGAAAGTAGACAGGAAAAGGGAGAGGTGTGAGGATTTTATTATGGAATACTGATAATGGTAATTCTGGAGGGAGAAATGATATTTGTATTTATTCTGAGGTCAATGTTCCTTTTGGTGGATTTATCATAA
>NC_068990.1:92448328-92451865 GCF_001194135.2 Octopus bimaculoides | reverse complement strand
ATATATATATATATATACATATACAGGCACAGGGGTGGCTGTGTGGTAAGAAACTTGCTTCCCAATCACATGGTTCCAGGTTCAGTCTGCAAGGTATTCTTGGGCAAGTGTCTTTTACTATAGCCTCCGACTGACCAAAGCCAGAAACTGAAGGAAGCCTATCATGTATTTGTGTGTGTGTGTGTGTGTGTGTTTGTGTGTGTGTATACATACATACACGTGCATGTACATAGGAGTATGCTAGTACAGTTACATATGTGTGTATGCATAAGTGTGTGTGTATTGAGATATGTATATGTGTATGTATACCTGTGTATGCTTACACATGTATATATGTATGTGTGTATCATCATCGTTTAACGTCCGCTTTCCATGCTAGCATGGGTTGGACAATTTGACTGAGGACTGGCAAACCAGATGGCTGCACCAGGCTCCAATCTGATCTGGCAGAGTTTCTACAGCTGGATGCCTTTGCTAACACCAACCACTCCGAGAGTGTAGTGGGTGCTTTTACGTGCCACCGGCACGAAGGCCAGTCAGGTGTAACTACCTTTAGTCTTTATTCTTCTATTTACTCCTGGAAAAATGGTGATGAGGATGATGATAGATACACCTCTGTAAACACACATATATAAATCTTGCACATCCACCCCTGTAATCATTTAACATTTACTTTTCCATATCTGCACGGACCAAACGAGTGTATGTTAGGGCTGGATGACCCTCCTGACACCAACCTCCATTTGTTTCGAAATTCTTCCAGTTGACTGGACAACAAACAGCCCAGACTTGCTTCCACGAGATACTACAACCAAACAACACCGTCCACATCAACATCGAGGCCATTATTTACGACCAAGGAGTACAAAGGAAGGAGAATAAAACAAACTCGTGAATATGAATATATACGTGTGTGTGTGTGTGTGTTCAAGGAATTGATATAAACCATTTTTGAAGAATATTAAGCGCTTGAATAAAACATAACTGTCTCTTTTACAATTCTTGAGCTCCAACTAGAAAAAGTTAAATTAAAGTGCTACGGAGAATACAAGTTAATTTAATTTGAGTTGATAGATCTAAAACTTAAAGGAAAGTAAGAATGGTTGCATCTAAAAGAAAATGCATTTCTTTTATTCGCCATTGGTGAATGACACTTCGATCAGAAGGAATCAATGTGATCAGATTGTCCAACAATCATTCAAGGTTTGGAAACTAAGTTGAAACGTTCGAGGGAAGTAATAAAACAAATTAATACGGTATTAAGTTCCAGTTACCTCCCTTAGATCAGTTTTTTTTTCTTTTTTTTTCAATTCGACTGAAAAATTTACTTTCTTTATCGAAAGTCTTTGAGTCACATAAATATATTGAAATTCTATTCCAAACGATTTTGATTTTTAAAAATTGAAATAAATAAATAGAAATTACTAACCTACAATAATGAGTAGGCAGCACTTCGTACCATAAATATGTTTTTCATTGGATGTGTCGTTTACGGTAAATGTTATTGATGTCGGTTAAATTGGGTGGGGAGGGGTTTGTGTATAGGAAAGAAGATAAGTGTAGGTTTCGAAAATTTGGTCTTAGGTTCAAAGGAAACAATATTGTCGATTTTACTGTGGTGTAATGTAATGTATAATTATGAGTGTCTGCTCGTATGTGTGTGTGTGGCCGCTTCTTCATCGCCTTCATCGTTGTCATCATCTTCGTCGCCGTCGTCGTATTCATCCTCCTCCATATCATCATCATCATCGTCGTCGTCACCATCATCATTTTTATGTCTGCTTTTCCATATTGGACAGATCTTTCCTGGCGTGGCACTTCACTTTTTATCTCTGTCCCTTTTCATTTCCTTCATCTTGAGATAAGTTTTGGTGCTTCTTTACCCATCTATAATCCTCCACACACATCTTGTGTCCGTTCCAACACAGTCTCCTCTCTTGTACACCATACCTGATTCGTCTTATACCCAGTTTTTTCTCTGCTCATCTGTGTTCCATCATTTATGTATACCAACATTAAACATCCAGTTAGGTTTACTCCTTTCCAGTTTTTACACATCCTCTACATTCAAAGTCCATATTTCACCATCTTGCAACACTGCACTTCATACACAAAATACCCTACAATCTTTTATTCACTTCAAGGAAGAATTCATCTTGTGCCAGCAGAGATAATAGATACCTAAACTCCTTTATCTCTTTCTTAATCTAGTTATTATGCTTCAAATCATCCTCTTCATCTATTAATTTGGTTTACTAGGTATCAGACGCTATCAACTATTTTCTAGAGTCCTCTGAGCATTTGAAAGAGTATATTTCATGGGTGTCTTTATCACCAAGTACTTCTGTCAGACATTTCTATCAGCTGGCTTGTCGCTCATTTGCATCTCTTGTACATCCACAGTTTATATTGAGTACACCATCTGGGATTCCTACCTTCTCCCTTTCTGCATTTTGCAACTAACCACTAAAACCTCAATGGGTTTTCTTTCCCGGTGACTAAAACTTTTGTTTTCACTAGGTTTACTGTCAAATCTCTTTATTCTAAGCATTGCTTCCACGTTTGGAATTTTTTCTCTAAGCCTTCAATAAATTCAACACTAAGATCTATATCATTGGATGACAGGAATGTCCATCAAGAGTCAGTCTCAAACTCCTCAGTTATAACCAGGATACAATAGAAAACGTTGAGAACTGAGCCCTTATGAACACTTTGCCTTTATGCTAAATTCCTTGCTGAACTCATTACTAATTCTCACCTTGCTAATGTCATCTCTGTATGTGGTTTGCATTATTCTCACCTAATTTCCCCTGTGACCACCAAACTGCTGGGTGTGGCATCTTAAAGGCTTTTTTCCAGGTTGATGTATGCTAGATGTAGTGCTATGCTTTTAGCTAAAAACTCACTTTGAAGGACAATCTTTTGGCTGAAATACTTCAAAATCCACATGATGGCTACCTTGAAGAAATGTAACATTAACATTTTAAGAATGGAATGCATCACTTTGGCATTGGGTTGAAGATTGGATGAAGAAACACATTTATCACTATCAGAGCAACCAGAAAAAAAAAAAAGAGACACACAAAGGCTGATGCCTGGTGTCTCCAGCCAAACATTTACATGTCTTGCCTGCAAATGAAGCTGTATATTGAGAATTTGATGTAAAATCATTATACAACTGGGAAAAAAAAATCAAAGTCACCATACATATATATACATACACATATATATATATATACATATACATATATATACCTATACATACACAGCGAGATCGGACTGGCTTGTGCGGGTGGCACATAAAAGACACCATTTCGAGCGTGGCCGTTTTCGTGCGAGTGACACGTAAAAGCACCCACTTCACTCTCTGAGTGGTTGGCGTTAGGAAGGGCATCCAGCTGTAGAAACTCTGCCAAATTAGATTGGAGCCTGGTGTAGCCATCCGGTTGCACCAGTCCTCAGTCAAATCGTCCAACCCATGCTAGCATGGAAAGCGGACGTTAAACGATGATGATGATGATGATATATATATACACA
>NC_068990.1:92431251-92448318 GCF_001194135.2 Octopus bimaculoides | reverse complement strand
ATATATATATATATATATATAGTGTTGTCATCAAACAAAACCACAGCAGTGAAATGCCAATCAGTTAGAAATACGAGCTTTACAACCAAGATGGCAATTATCTTCCTTGAAATATAAATGAAAAAGGATAAAGTTGAAATACAGAACTCCCATAGCATAGTTTATTTACAAGAAATTTATGGGTTTTTTGCTTTATCCTATATTACTGACCCAATATTATATTTACAAGCAAAGAATCATGCATTCCACCCCCACCTCCACAAAAACACTTTAAAATATCTTCCAAGAAGTGTATCATGAAACCCTAATCTGTTTTGTTTGTTTTTTAGTGAGAAAAACAAACAAAACAGTTATATAGTTGTAAATATGTATATTGTGTGACAGGGCATCTTATACGCCGGCATATACAGTAATTCCTTTCTTTAAGGTTTAATCCTTTAATATTCTTTTGATCTGCCTAATGTATAAGCATACGGTTTAGTTACCGTTTAATTTTAGTTCATCTTCCATAATGAAAAATCTGTCATTCAAATTCCTACATTGAAATCCATTGGTTCATCATTATACACCAGCCAACTTCTTTTTTAAATATTGGTTTCTAACATCGAGAGCTAAGTGAAAAAAATTAAAATTATACAATGAACCTAAAACTAAAAATTCAGACATAAAATTAATTAGACCTCAAACGTTTACAGTCAATTAAAAGCGCAAAAATTCATAAAAGAGCTGTTAAAGAGTTGTTTCCCTTGCATTGCTATTGGTCATTCGTTAAAATATTGATTTCAAAATTTTGGCAGAATCCCAGCAATTTCGGGATGGAGAAAAGTCGATTACATCGATCTCAGAGCTCAACTGGTACTTATTTTATCGACCCTGAAAGGATGAAAAGCAAAGTCAACCTGAATGAAATATGAGCCCAGAACATAAAGACAGGGCAAAATGCTGCAAAACATTTTTGCCCGGCGTGCAAAATAGATAGATAGATAGATAGAGATAGAGAGATAGACAGAGAGATAGATAGATAGATATAGATAGATAGATAGAGATAGATGGATAGAGATAGATAGATAGACAGATAGATAGATAGATAGACAGATAGATAGATAGATAGATAGACAGTGACTCACATTGATAGATAGATGGTGACTCACATTCAGTAAGACAGAGAAAGAATAATCAGTTGGAACTGGACAGAGATAGATTTATAACCAAATAAAGAAATACTCAAAACACATTTGGAACGGGAATCGTGTAGCTTTATTTCAATGTTTTCCATCTGTCGGCAGTGACTAGTTTGAATCCACAGAGGTGAGGAATTCAATTCTGTTCTTGTTACACAGTTTTAACCCTCACCGATTTCATCAGCTTTTAGCAATTTTTTTTTTTTTTAGGAATAATTAATTATTTAAACAATCAGAGAAAAATGAAGTTGATTTGGACAGGATTCAATCGCATTATTCTAATTTTTTAAATCATATTTTTAAAAATTTTTCAACAAGCAGTTTTGTATTTTAGACATTTTGGCCTCCATTGTTAGTTTGTCACTGATATTTTTGAATGTTTTTCATCTCAACTTTCCACTTGTAGGGGAAAAGACATCTTAGTCACTTTTACAGAATTTTATTTATTATTTTGTCTGTTTTATTTACATGAAGGATAAGAATCTTAATTAACTTTAATAAATTAAAAAAAAAAAAAAACATACAGAGTGAATACTGTTGAAAACAGACCAAATAACTGTCACAGTTGGAAGTTTGTTCAAGAATTATTATTATTATTATCATTATTATCATTATTATGACATCACAACAGTCAGCTGAGTGACAATCATTTACATAAGCAACAAGAATACAGCACAAGAAATTGGTTAAAATATTTTCGGGTGGGGGTTTGGGGATGTCACTTACCTGTGAGATTATTCGAAACATATCTTCATGAGATGACAGCCAATAGTTTCTTCATTTTCTTTTTCTTGGAGGCAAGATTAATTATGTCAATCAAAGACAAATATCTAATGAAAGTATAATGTCTGTATATACATTATCTTCATTGATGAAAGAAGTTGTTGTTATTGTTATTGTTGTTGGTGTGTGTGTGTTTAGTGTTCAAAAGATTTGAACAAATTCACAAATCTATGTTAAATAACAAGTATATACACACTGACATATTTATATATATATATATATATATATATATATATATATATATGTGTGTGTGTGTGTGTGTGTTTGTATACGTGGAATTTTTTTTCTAAAATGTTACATGCCATTGTGGAGTAAGAATTCACATCATAAACAATAATTTTAATCATTAATGATATTAATGAGTTCACTTCAGCCACATAATCAATAAGTTTGTCAGAAAAAAATCATTTGGTATAACCCCCATTTTAATTTAACTATAGCCTCTTCAATAGAAACCCCACTAAATTATCCCTTAAATGCCAACCTTTTAGTTAAAAATATAAAATATACAAGTGCACCACACAAACTAATAATCCTTCTAAAGCATTTGTTGGCTTCACTTAAAAATACATTCAAAATATGATACAACCAACATATATATACATTTCGAAAGCAACATAAAAGCAAAGCTACCTCACACTTTACTTTTATTTCGGACTTCTAGAATATAAAATGATATAACTTAAAATAGAACCTTTTTCCCAGAGCAACATTATACACTGAAAATGTCCTTTTGCTAAAATAAATTTTCATTGCTAAAATATCTATCCTTAACCAGCATTGAAAAAGAAACTCTTTTCACCAACACAGTAAAAAATATTTTAATATTTTAAATCCCCATCTCATCCTCCTAAATAAGCTAACCCCTCTCTACTGAGTTATTCAGCTATATTAAAAACTATCCTGTCTATCCATCTTACTAATGCCTCCATTTATATTAGAACCTGCTGTCTGATACTGTCCTCCATGTGGAATGGTTACACACACATTTTCCACCAGACCATTGAGACATGAGTAAGCGATCCCATTCCTCTCATCATTCCACATAAAATTTTATCAGTCATATGTTAATGATCCCTGTAAATATTCACATGTTGATATTGTTATTTAAACAAGGCAGCGAACTCGCAGAAGCATTATCACGCCAGGCGAAATGCTTAGCAGTATTTCGTCCATCTTTGTTCTGAGTTCAAATTTCGCTGAGGTCGACTTTGCCCTTCATCCTTTTGGGATCGATAAATTAAGTACCAGTTGCATACTGGGGTTGCAGTCATGATCACAACACCATGATTTAAATTCCTTGGCAGGACAATACATTGTATTCTTGAGCAAAACACTTCATTTCAAGTTAGTCCAGTCCACTTGGCTGTTGATGATTAGCCCGGCATTGGCTGGTGGCACCATTGGATGGTGGATGGTGGCATCATGTGACATCTCAATCACTTATCCATCATATAAACTGGGTAACTAGCCTGATTAATCTTAAGACTTGAGACAATAATGTAAAAAAAAAAAGTAAATATATAATTATTAAGCCTTATGTATTCACCTACGTAAAACACCAGACTGCTTTAGTTTCATGTAGACATAAGTAATATACAAGACAGCTTATTTGACACTCTCATGGATTATTTGCTAGAAGAGAACTCACCAATTATTAGTTATATTTCCCAAAGAATACATATCAATCAAATGCAATAATTCCTAGCCATAAATAGCATTTAACTGTTTCCAAAAAATTTCTTTGATTTTAGGATTTTTGTTGCTTTTTTCTTCAAGAGCAATTTTTTACATTCTGTTTATGCAGAGAAAAATCACATACCACATTTGTCGCATTCAGTTTTCAGAACAAAATGTTACATGTCCGTTGCTTGGAGAAACATTGAGTTTCTCAATTTGGTTTCAGGTTTGAAGTTTTAATAAACAAGCAAACATTTACCATAACTACACACACACACCAACATATATATATGTTTATGCAGATAAGTGTGTGTGTGTGTTTGCATGTGTGTGTGTGCATGCATGTAGCGTGTGTGTGTGTGAAAAAGTAATAGAGATGGATAATTTGGAGAACTCTGTTCCAAACAGATACATTCTCTACAACATGTATTGAGGACACACACTGAGTCGTTTGTGATATGAGATATACAATACCAAGCTTCCAGAATACAGTTTAGAATTGATACATAGTTGACATTTGAATCTCATAAATCATTAAAAATGTGAATCAATAACATTAATTGTTCTCATTAGACAAATCACCAAACAACTCTTCTGTAGATGAGGAGTGAATGTAGCAAAGGCAATGAGGACAATAATGAACTCTTACACAAGAAAATGGTGACACATTGATTGGGAGAAGAGGGGTATATAGCTGAATGAACAACCTCCAGTGTATTACTGGGACTTTTGTTATCAGTCTTTAGTGGAATGAAAAAGAACCAGCCTTAGTGAGATCTGAGCTGAGGTTTATTAAAGTAATGGAGTAGAGAGAATAAAACCATTTCATGTAGTGTTCTCTTGCTTCTGCCATATACCACAAGGTGGTGATAGAGTACTGAGATATAAAGAAGTACCAGGGATTCAAGTACAGAGTGGTGGAGTAAACTGTGATACAGAGAAGTATTCATGACCAGGGGTTATAATACGTGGGGATAACATAGTATCAGGGAGCAGGTCATAAAACAATAGACTTAGATGTCTAATAATTATATATTGATAATATTATTATTGAAAAATAATAAGAAATCAACAGTAAATATAACAGTATGAGTTATTTAAATGTCTCCAATCACTCCACCCTGATGTAATTGCTTTTTCTAAACACACAAATCTAAGATTGTGCTTTTAATCCTGACACACAATCGTAGATCAAATTAACATGTAACCCCAACTCATAATCTCAGATCAAATTTATTATAAAACTCCAACATACCAACCCAGATCAAATTCTTTGCTAAACCAGACAAGTGAGGATCTGTATTTAGCTATGGTCCTTTCACATTCTGAGTTTAGATTCTGTTGAGTCATTATATTAATTCTGATGTTGATAAAATTAGAACCAACATTGAAATGAAATCAGCTCAACCAATTTCTATGCCTCCTGATGTTATATCAGATCATAACTAAAGTTTATTACAAATATTCAATCACAACCAAGGTTTAGCACAGATATTAAATCACAACTCAAATTTCATTAATCATCATACCATATTCAATCACAACCAAGATTTATCACTGATATTGTATTAACAACTATGGGATATTTTTCACTGAAATTATATCAAATCACAACTGTAGTTTAACACTGATATTGAATCATAACTATGGCTTGTTTATTGATTTCATACTAAATCACAACTATGGCTGATTATTGACATTATTTAAAATCACAACCAAGGTTTAACACTGAAATTTTATTAGATCTAAATTATATAAACCCTCCCTATATATATATATATATATATATATATATATATATATATATATACACACACACACATACACACATAGACACATATGTGTTTGTATATGTCTTTCTTATATATATACACATTACAGCATCTCACACCCAGACTGCTACACTTCTATCACATCCTTCACACTCCTCTCACTCTCTCTTTTACCTCACACTCACACCCACTCCGACCTCCTCGCTTTCATGCTTTCCTCCTATCTACTCCATTAACCAAAACATACACACTAACCTGTGCCACTCTACTACCATATCTGCACACCTACACACACACACACACACAGAATTCCTCACTTATACTCATCTCAAAACACAGACACACTCCTATACATGCACACACACAGACACTCCACCCCTTTCTCACTTCTTACTTCTCCCATAGAATCTTATTCCCACCTGACCCATAACCTCTTCCATATTTGTTTTATTCTCGACCACTTTACATCATTCACACTCCTCTTTTACTTTTCGTCTGTACTTTTCTATTGATGAAGAGCCAGTGCCTAAAACATTAAGGCTCTTCCCTTTCCTTTTTAAGTGTTAAATTCATACAATATTTGTTAAAACTAGTGTTTTTATTGTTCATTGTCTTCACAATACACACACACACACACACACACACACACACAAACATCAAGCCAACTCTTAAAATGTATAAAAAAATTTTTTTAAAGAATATTTTCAGGAAAAGAACTTGCTTCCTTTGTCACAGAAATTAAAGACAAGTTAGACACAAGCTTGCAGACCTTGGAACTTATTATTATTATTATTATTATTATTATTATTATTATTATTAGTAGTAGTAGTAGTAATAGTAGTAGTAGTAGTAGTAGTATTAATTATTATTGTTATTAATATTATCATTATTATTCCAGTTCTATATTTAAGAGATGAGGAATTATGTATATTATTTACATTAAATGGATATTTGTCCTCATCTTGTTTGTTGTTAACACAACGTTTCGGCTGACATACCCTCCAGCCTTCATCAGGTGTCTTGGGGAAATTTCGAACCTGCATTCTCATTCCTAAGATATTTTTCGATGTTGTTATTATTATTATTATTGTTATTATTATTATTATTCAGGTCACTGCTTGGAATCGAACTTGGAATCTTTGGGTTAATAGCCCGCGCTCTTAACCACTACACTATATGCCGAAACGTGTTAACAACAAACACGATGAGAACAAATATCCGTCAAATGTAAATAAAGTAAATAATGATCATTATCATTATTATTAATATTATTTCCTCCATGGACCAATAAAATAAAATTTTAATCAGAGCTTCCCAAAATTCATTATTTTCAACGTTTTTTTGAAATCATCATCATCATCATCATCATCATCATTTGTATTGATATTTTTTAATATTGTGTCTTGAGATGAATAGACATGTCTTTTGTAAGATTCATATGGTTAAGAAAAAGAGTAGATTGTTTCAAGGATTTATGTTTTTTCCCATGTTCTACTGTATGGGATTATTACAATAAGAGGTGGAAAGGATTTAAAAAAAAAATTTTCCCTATTAAAGGTGAGGGAAACCCTCCACATTTTAAAAAATATTTTTATTTTAATGTGTTTTTCTAACTGAAATTTTAAAATGGATTCTTGCATTGAAGTAGTAGGAAGAGTTGCTTGTTACAGTGGTGGTAGCATTAGCATAAAGAAGTATACCATCTTCAAAACTTTGTGAAAAAAATATTAATAAAGATTAAAAAAATGAAAGGAACAGAGATATAAAAAGAAGAAAACCAACAAAATCGAATGAAAAAATACACTTGGAGTGAAAATTAGGGTTTGCAAGAGAAAACAGAGTCTGTTTTTAATGTATGCATTTGCAACAAAAATGGTAAACAGCAACAACAACACTCACACACACACAGATATTGTCAGGTGTAAATGTTAGTGGTTTGGGAAGCAGTTTTGCAATTGTTTTTTTCTGTCAAAGAAAATTTCTGGACATAAATGAGATCCAATTAGCAAAGAAGTAGCAGAGGTGTGTTACAAAAGTGTCCATCAACTTGCCTGAGGAATTTGCCCAAGAAAATAGCATGGTCAGGAAGAGTCAGTATGGACTTACAAATTCTAAGGAACATCTCAAAACCACAGGGCCGGCCATTCTGGAGCAGAATTTTGTCATGAGTACAGAAACCAAAACAAAGACCAGCCTTAACTATTTTTATCTAATATATACACACACACACACACATATGTATGTATATATATATATATATATATATATATATATATATATATATATATATATATACACGCACATAAATATATGTATATATAATGTATATATATATCCCCTTGTTTTAAATAATTGTATCTAGTCTCCCCACCCCCACCGGCCACCCACTTTCTTTTTATAACTGCTATATATGCTTTTTGTCTTAATATACATATGAAAGGGTCGTTATTACAATGTTAAAGAATCTTTAGCGCATCAGACAAAATGGTTAGCAGCATTTCTTCTGCTTCTTTCCATTTTGAGTTCAAATCCCACTGAGGTCACATTTGAAAGTACCAGACATATATTTGGGTTGATACAATTATCCTCCTCCTCCTCCTCCTCCTCCTAAAACTGTTAGTCTTGTGCCAAAATCTGAAGAGAATATTTGTGAAAATTGTGAGATGTGGATTGGCAGAATTGTCAGAGCATTGGAGAGAATATTTTGTGGTACTTGTCTCTAGATTCTGAGTTCAAATCCTGCCAAAATCAACTTTGTCTCTCAATCCTCCAACATTGATGAAATAAAGTAACAAATAAAAGCTAAAATTGATGAAATCAACTGACTACCCCCTCCCCTCAAAATGATTGGCCTCATGCCTAAATCATCATCATTATCATCATCATTCTCATTATTCTCATTACAACTATTAATTTATGAAGTGTAATGATGTATTACAGATCAATAGAAGATGTAACCAGCTGAGTCTCATTACCTTGATTAGACTATTTAATTAATTGGTGCCAATATTTGACAATGAGTTAATGAGATTTCCTTATAACCCACCATTTCTTCTTCACAATTAGAAAATCTTTTTAATATCTACACACAAAATCCGAGGCTTTTTTAAAATCTACATGCAACTAACATCTTTAATAAATATCTACATAAAATTAACGTGTTTTTAACATTTTCAAAAACTAATATCTTTTTAATATGTTTTAAAAAATATTCTGTAGAAAATTTATATCTTTTTAAAATATCTACACACAACCAACAACTTTTTAAAATCTACAGAAAATCAACATCTTTTCGATATTTACATACAACCATCATCTGTTCAACCTTTACAGACGACTAACAGCTATTTAAACCTTTTGTTACCAAATTTCAGTAGAAATACACTACTTTTGCTTTAATTAATACTTAGAATAATAAGATTTTAGTAAAATAACTTTGTCGTTATTAAGCTGATGTTTGGCAAATAAATTAACATGAATTTTGATAGGTTTTAGTTTAGATCACTTTAAGACAGGAAGATTGTATCATAGAACTAAAGGATAGTCTCAGGTAGGTTGGCATCAAAAGGGTTAGAATTTAAAGAACTCTGATACCCGTTTTTGTTGTTTAAGAACTGTTTAAGGTAAAATGGTCTTTTGACTTTTAAATAAATGTTTCACCATTGTTTGTTGTGCTTATCAGCTAAAATAGTATTGGCTTCTTACCTATGTACATGGGGTAGAGATTAAATCAATCTCAGTATATTACAGGTATTTTATTAACTTGAGTAAAATGAAAGATAAGATATCAACTGAAGTTAGATTGAAAGTAAGAACACCAAGAGATAGCATTCTGTTCAGCATTCTTGACCATCTCTCTAACACTTTCAGCTGGAATAATAATAATAATAATAATAATAATAATAATAATAATAATAATAATAATAATAATAATAATAATAATAGTAATAATAATAATAATAATAATAATAATAATAATAATAATAATAATAATAATGATGATTGCAAAAGGGGCTGATTGCTACCTAGCTCAGATACCAGGAAACCCCAAAATGGCAGAAATTCAAAAGATAGTGCTCATGGGAACTGCCCATATCCTACGTAAAATACTGTCTATGTAATCTCAAATTTTAAGACAAACTCATAATTTTCTTATGTTTTCTTAAACATTCTCTAGGACACACTATGTACAAAACTAAATATATGGCACCCTAGGCATAACACCAATATGAACTTCTAACTTGTTGTCTCTTGAGGTCTCTGGGTGAGACTTGGAGTCAACGCAAAGCAAAGCAAAAGTCAAACATAAAATAATAATAATAATAATAATAATAATAATAATAATAATAATAATAATAATAATAATAACAATGTTACAATCATTGAGTAGAAAGAGAACTTGAGCTGGTAAAATGCAAGACTTTATAGAGTTTTCCCACTCAAACGGATAAGATAGAACAAAAGCCAGACATTATAGTAAAAGGGAAGGAAAATCGAATTAGCAAACCGAATGATCCTTCTTGTCCATTTGATACGAGGAATGTGAAGAAAACACATAAAAGTTTAAAAATTTGAGATTGTGAGATCTGAAATCTATACAGACTGTGATAGAAGTAGACAAATAAAGGAAATTGGAATGGAATGCCCCACAGAGCTTCTATAGAAGGTTTGCATCTTAGGAACAAGAAAGAGCATCAGAAGGTGGTTTTGAGCACTTGGTGGCTTATTGAAATCATATGGATATCTAAGGTTACAGGGGTTTAGTCAATGCTCTAGACCCCAGTACTTAGCTTATACTTAATTTTATTGACCCCCAAAAGGATAAAAGGCAAGGTTGACATCAGCAGGAATTGAACCCAGAATGCAAAGAACTGAAGAAAATACTGCATGGTATTTCCTCCAAAATTCCAATGATATTTCCAGTATGCCACTTTCATAAGATTAATGGTTCCTGATTTTATTATATAAATAATTGGTACAAGAGGAGAAACAGAAAGTTAGGATGTTCCCTCAGAACTTTATTAGCCAAAGTGGAGTAGTAATTCTAAACAATAAGCAAAGCAAGCTATCGATTCCATTGACTGATGATTTGTAGGATATTATACAACAGGTAAGAGTCTGTAAATCACAGACGATATATTTCTACAATCATGTGGCTTTGGGTTCAGTCCTAGTATGTGGCACTTAGGGCAAATATCTTATAGTAAATACCCAGACTGATCAAAGCTCTGTGAGTGGATTTGGTAAACAGAAATTGAAAGAAGCCTCTGTGTGTGTGTGTGAGTGTGTGTGTGTGTGTGTGTGTGTGTGTGTGTGTGTGTGTGTGTGTGTGTGTGTGTGTGTGTGTGTGTGTGTGTGTGTGCGTGCGTGCGTGCGTGTGTGTGTGTCCTCATTATTACATTGCTTAACAGTTATAAAGGAGGGTTGGCAACTCGGAGGGCATATGAATTTTATGTGGACTATGCAATCATAGAAATGTAGCTGTTAAAATGATGATGTTGTTGTTGTTGTTGTAGTTGCTGTCATTGCTTAAGTTTAAAACAAGAGTTTTAAAGTATGGTTGAGATTGCTAATGAGCTCTGTTAGGAAGTTAGTAATGGTCCACCCCAAGGACAGAGGTGAGGGTTTGAGTTACCAATGATGGTGAGACAATCCAAAAAAAGCTTAAGGGTTACAGTTTCAATAAGTTTAATTGTCATCAGCAATGAAAAAGTGTAACACTGCAGAAGAAATAAAAGGTGACTTTTTTTTCATTTTTCCCAACAATCTAACTTATGAACACCTAAAACTTTATTTGGGCTTTTGTAGGAGTGAGCTTAGTGCATAGTTAAATGGTTAAACAGGACTCCTTTTCTCAGGTCTTTACTCTTTGTTTTAATCTTGAAGGCCATTGCAAAGATTTTCAGGATGAGATATTTATTTACTGGCAACTTGGTTGCCATTATAGAATCTTTTGAAAAACCTGTATTAGGAGTTTAAAACGAGGAAGATGGTGCTCGAAAAAAGAATCTGATAGTGTATACTGCCTAAACAAGGTTCCACTTAGAATCTGACAGCATGTTTTGCCCCTAAACAAGGTACTATTGAGTATCAGGTATCAGAAAAGATGAATAACAATTAAGAAAAACGTCTTGTTCAATACAGAAGAAGAAGAGCATGGGAGAAAATTCTAGCCTCTGTGTCCAGTGCAAACTATGATCTAGGAAAGATGCAGTGAGATCTCAAATAGGTCGGCATTTATGAGAATTTTAGGGACACCAGTTGCATTGGGGTTAGTTGGTGTGGAGTAGCTTTGGAATTTTGAAATGGCCTCCAGGAAATATTGAATAGAATTAATTAGAGCTATCATAATTTAGTTGCTGCTGTTGTTTAGGCCCAGGTCAGCTTTGATCAGACAGACTTATGATCGGAGGTATTCCAGTTGTGACCAACCTGTCTTTTTAGAGTTATAAGTATCTAGGATTACCTTTTCTAATGTTCCTTTCTTCTTCATAAGATGATAGGGCATGAGTTGAGGGAGATATAGCTGTTATTACTAGCATAGTGAGCGACCATCTATAGGCTTCTTCATTGGTTTATGTTATGTCTCATGAGACGCACTGAGATACAGAGACTCGCTTATCACTTGTCAGAAATGCAATGAACTGTGATTGGCAGTCTGTTGGGAACCTGTAATCAATCACACCGTTCTTCATAAATTGTGATTTAATAGAGAACAAAATCAATAACTGAGTGGAGATTGTTATTTAAACAAAGAAGAAAGACAATAAGAGGAGTATCTCTGACGGGAGGGAGAGAGAGGGGGGAGAGAGAGAGAGAGAGAGAGAGAGAGTGAGGTGAGAAAGAGAAAAGAAGGCAAGGAGAGGGCAGGGTGAGAGGAAGAAAGAAACAGACAGAGGATGAGTGAGTGGTGTGTGTGTGTGTGTGTGTGTGTGTGTGTGTGTGTGTGTGTTGTATGCATGAGAGTTAAATAAATATTTAAAATTTATCAAATATATCAACAAAAATATTTTCAAAATGATGTATGTATGTATGTATGTGTGTATGTATGTATATGTATATATATAAAAAAAAGAGTGGGAAAGAATAAAAAGTGAAGAACATCACAATAGAAGCTGGTTATATGGCAAGTTATTTGTCTTTAGAATATGGTAACTGGAGATTACGAAACATCAAGAGATGGAAGACACTATATTTTAGAGTGTCTTCATTACACCGGAGGAAAAAATTTGGTTATAAAATCCATTTATTTTTAATAATTGAAAAATATAATTAAAAAAAAATCATAGCAAAAAATATGTACAAAGAGATGATAATCATGAAAGCAGTAAAATTCTGTTAGGTGAAACATGGATGAAGCAAATAGCAATCATTAAGTTTGAGCAGGTAAAACATGCAACAGGTAAGTTTTACATGAAACAAGCTGTAGTTGTTAATTTGAGTCCCTGTAGGAATTGTTGGGTTTTCACCAGGAGAAGAAACATGTAAGAATGGTCGGATTTAAAACATGTAGAAATGATGGGGTTTACAATACATGAGCCATGTAGGAAGTGTTAAGTTTGAACCAGACAAAACATAATTGGAGTAAAATAAAGAATATTCAGACTGATCAGACTAGCATCATGGCAGGATTCTGAACTGTCAGGAGTGAGAAACATGTAGCATTTATTCAATTTCCTCAAGGAGAAACATGGAACAAAAATTAAATTTTATTAGGAGTAATTATTCAAGTTTCATCTGGGTGTGTGTGTGTATAAAAAAAAGGATTCATGTAGCAATTAGTAGGTTTAAGGTGGAAGAAACAGAAGTAAAACATGTAGCAATTTTTCAGATTAAACGTTAGGATAAAAAAGGAATGTCTGGTATTCTCCCATCTCATTATACCTCACCTCACCTGTACAAATGAATGGGAATTCTGTCAGATTAAGTTCAAGGCTGGTTTTTGCAAAGGAATATTCACTATTGCTTGAATTGGTTCTATTTTATTACTGATGCTATCTTATCTGTCCATGGTGGAATGCAAGGAGATTCGAACTCAGAATATTGAGATAAAACTAAATGCTGCAGTAGGTTTATATTTTGGTAGATTAAAATACGGTGATTTTTTTCTCTACCCTCTCATCATCATCATCATTATCATTTAACGTCCATTGTCCATGGTGAATAAATATTTCTAACACTGGCATCAGGTTAGAAATTTGAGGGCAGAGGCAGGCAACTGGTCACACTGAACCCAATACTTGACAAATACTTTATTTTGTGGACCCTGGAAGGGTAAAAGCAAAGGGGACCATTGCAGGATTTGAACTCAGTGTAAAGAACTGAAATATTGCCAGGCATTTTACATAACATTCCTACCAAACCATTTCCCTAAATAATAACAATAATAATCATTTCTATTAAAGGCACAAGGCCTGAAATTTGTGGGGAGGGAGATAAGTCGATTACATTGACCCCAGTATGCAACTGGTACTTATTCTATTGGTCCCTAAAGGATGAATGGCAAGGTTGATATTGACAGAATTTGAACTCAGACTGTAAGGAATCAAAAGAAACTAAACATTTTGTCTGAAATGCTAACAATTCTGCCAGCTTGGTTTCAAATTTTGGCACAAGTCCAGCAACTTTGAATTTTTTTTAATAGCTCACATCACTTCAGGTGTTCTTAATACTTGAAGGAAAGGCATTCACATCACAACTGCACCACATCTTCCTAATAAATTATAAACTTCAGAAGCAACACTATCTGCTGTTACAGCAAACCATATTTTGCTACCTGTTTCAGACATTTAACAAAGTATAATGTGTCCCTTGAGTAAAACAGCATTCAAACAATTTATGCATTAGAAAACCTGAAAATGTATAGGACACATAGTTGTCAGTCCGGATCCAGCAGACTTTAACGATGAAAGACATTCCCATGGTAACCATCATATAGCTATTGGAACATAAGAGTTTTCTATTAACTACACAACCCACTAATTACTCAGGAACATTTTCATTAAATAATGACATCTACCTCCATATATATAGAATGCGTTTCTCCACTACATTCTCTGTTTTCTTACTGTATTTCCAGCTGTGATCTTATTTACTTCTATTTGTAAGTATGTATGTAATAATAATAATAATAATGGCTTAAAATTTTGGCACAAGGCCAGCAATTTCAGGGGAGGGGATAAGTTGATTACATTGGCTCAAGTGCTCAACTGGTACTTAATTTATTGACCTCGAAAAGAAAGGCAAAGTCAACCCTGGCGGAATTTGAACTCAGACCATAAAAACGGACGAAAAAACCGCTAAGCATTTCGCCCGGCGTGCTAACGATTCTGCCAGCTCGCCACCTTAATGATAATAATAATAATAATAATAATAATAATAATAATAATAATAATAATAATAATAATAATAATAATAACAATAATAATAATAATAATAATAATAATAATAATCCTTTCTACTATGGGTACAAGGTTTGAAATTTTGTGGGGCAAAGGATAATTGATTACATCAGTGCCAGTGCACAAATGGTAAATATTCTATCAACTCACAAGAGGATGAAAAGCAAAAGTGTGACCTCAGTGGAATTTGAATGCAAAATGTAAAGACAGGTGAAATGCTTTGCAGCATTTTGTCTGGCTTGCAAACATTCAGTTCTGCCAACTAGCTGCCTAATAATAATAATAATAATAATAATAATAATAATAATAATAATAATATTGGAACAAAGCCAGTAACTTTTGAAAAGGGAGAGGAAATTGATTACACTGTCCCCTTAATTGATTTGTACTTATTTTATGAACCCCCAAAGGGATGAAACACAAGGAGGACGATGGCAGTATCTGAGCTCAGAAAGTAAAGAACTGGAAGAAATATTGCAAAACAATAATAATAATAATAATAATAATAATAATAATAAACATATCATCATGAAAGAGAAAGAGATGATAACTATGGAGACCTGAGAATTGAGATTGCTAAAATGTGGCAGCTACGAGAGTCAAACATAAAGGTTATCGCTATTGTCATCGGAGTTTTGGGTTCAATACCACCCAATCTGAAAAAACATCTGAAACCTTTAGAAATACCCGACAATCTAGATGTATTGCAAAAGTCAGCATTACTTGAAACTGCACGCATATTGTGTAAAGTACTGTCTGTCTGAGGTCCTTGTTGGGACTTGACAAACAGTACAAACCTCCGGTGGACACAATATCTTCAATCAACAACCTCACAATATTGTATACTGTTCGATGTCAATAATAATAATAAAAATTCTAATTCTGGCACAAGGCCATGAATTTTGAGGGAAAGCTACCATTGACCCAAGTACTGGTATTTTATTTTATTGACTCCAGAATATGAAAAGCCAGAATAAAAACTTCCAACAATCTAACAATTCAGTCAATTTAATTCAAGCTGAAGACCATAGATTAGTGAGGAAGAATTAGTTGATTAAACTAATCCCAGTCCTTGACTAGTTCAATATTTTATAGACTCAGAAGAATAAAAAGCAAAACTGACCTTTGTAGGGTTTGAACTCAACATCACAAATCATTTAATCTGCCACTCATCCCCATGTTATGGAAGATGGACCAACTCTTTGTTCAGCATTCCCGCCCCCTGTGCTTGGATCCCTTCAGTGGAATTCACTTTACTGCAAATATCTGGACCAGGCCTACAGTGTGGGGGGGATTTCTTCCTCACTTCATGTCACCAGTTGTGGAGATAATGGAAAAAGCTATGGGTCTGTCCTTTCTCATTTGACTTAACCCTAATTGTGGGATGTACAAGTCAGCTTATACAAATTACTACTGCTGACTTGACCCTTTGTAAGGTCCAGCATCTGTAGCTCTAATCTTTAGGGGAAAGAGAGTCATCCATCCTACTAGGAATAGTGGTCAAGCCTACCCAAAACCACACCCAACCCACTTGAATAAGGGATGACATGTTAGATAATGAGATCATCATCATGGATAGACTGCTTTTGGTTATGGTTTGTTTGAATAAGTTTGACCAGGAAATAGAAAGGCAGCTAATCAACATCTTCTTTATCACGTGTTCTCCACTGATTGTTCAAAATACTTCTCCATATATTTCTAACAAAAAACAGCTGTCAAGTTCTTCCATGTATACGCGAGTATACTTACACACACACATATACACACATACACACACAGATGCACATATATATGTGTGCATTTTATTTATTTAAATGTTGTAGTGATTGTATTGACCGCAGGTCAATCATCAGGTGTGATATTTTGTAATAAAAGCAATATAAAACATTAGAATTGCATCCTGTATTGAGTACTACATATGGTAGTAGTTCATTTCAAATGAATCAATCGTAATGAAGATAATACATGTTACACAAGCACATGCATGCAGATATACACACTCAACTCAAACATGGGACACTCACTGCTTCACTTTTGCTGAAAATCTTCCAATTCCTCTTGCTACCCTTAATAGAATTATAGTGCAATTCAAAAGCCAAGGAAAAGAATCAACAGATTCTTGTCCCGGCCGACCTGGGCCCTTGGAAAGGAAGCTTCGCTCTTTGAAGAGAATTGTGGAAAACGAACAGTATTGAAAGGGTTCTGATATTGCAAAACAGCTAGAAGTTAGTCCAAGAACGTGTGTTACAT
>NC_068990.1:92428752-92431151 GCF_001194135.2 Octopus bimaculoides | reverse complement strand
GAGAGAGAGAGAGAGAGAGAGCACAAATAAGTTGCAGCACATTGCAACAATGTTTCCACCAAAGCTTGACGTTCACAAATGGATGAAAATTTTTTTAAATGGGTTAGTTTTTTAAAAATACTTAGAAAATAAGCAATGTTCCTTGTATATTTAAGTCTTATAGAAGAATGCTTGTTAAAGATGGGACCTTTGGACAAGGTGGATTGTCAAGCTCTCTAAAGGGTAAAGATTATAAAATTCTTTTATTTCTGATATAGTTCAAGACACAATGTTCTGTTTTAAGTTGTAAGGTAAACTATTGTTATTCAATTCCCTGATGTGTTTGGATAACAAAGTTTCTTTGTTATGCTTTCTGAAACTATGGATATCATGATTGAAACATACTTTAAAAGGAATAGTTGTAAGGTTAATATGTGTGAAAAGAATTATTGGTTTGTACGATGCTCTGGTAAACTATATCACTGGCAAGATAATTAGATGCTAGAGGGCACAGATCTGGGTTACTGAAATTATAGCTGAGTGTAGGAATAAAGTTATGAGATGGGTTTGACTTTTTCAGGGTAGATGAAATTTATATTTTGAACAAAATTAGGTGTAGTGGAATATGAGATTTTGATTGTGTACATGTTAAACATTTTATAATACCCGTACTGTGGAAGGATGTGCTTTTTTAATCATTTTAAGGACTTGACTGATAGAGTGGCAACAGCTAAGTTAAATAGATGGGGTGGGAATTTACAGCAATTTACCTTTCGTTTCCTGTTTCTAGGGTAAAGCCAGCAGATGTCTGATGACAAGATTTTTTGCTTTAAAACCACTTCTAGGAAAGCTTTGTTATAATGAAGAGTAGCCACTGTACAGATTTGTTTATTAACAGAGAGGTTATATAATCTACCTTGATAAAAACCTCAAGTCTTCTGAACCTTCTACATTCTACTAAGAAAAATAGTCTTTTTTTTTTACAAAGATTGACTGGAATTTTTCTCATTAATGCCAAGTCACAAATGCTTTTCTCAGTCAGTAATATTTCACCTCCTATTTTTTCTTTTGCTAATTCACAAAATCATTTGACTATTAAACTACTAAACTATGCTTTTACCATATTTTCCAAAGATGTGTGTGTGTGTGTGAACATCTGATAAATTGTCATATGTACGATGAACAGAAAATAAAAATGATGATTGCATATTTGTTCTTAATATGTTCTGGCAGATTCGAACATGAATAAGCTAATTAATGTTGGGTTTCATCACAGGTGAAGAACTTCACCCTTAGAGCAAGTGTCTGTTCACAACACACTCAATCTAATGACTCAAGCGTATCATAACTTTACAAGTTCAATGAAAAAAGTGTTGTTCTTCTGGGATGAAACACAACAGCAATGAGTACATTCACGCTCGAATCTGCTGGAAAGTATCATGAATAAATATTCAAATAATTGCGTGTGTGCATATGTTTGGCATAAAACAAAAGAAAGACTCAATATTTCAAAAAGAGATTAAATATTTTTATAATTACAGTATGAAATCAATCAAAACATCGCAATCTGAGTCTCAGATAAATTGCAGTGAAAGTTCATTGGATGAATTTTATATTACAACTGAACTTAAGAGATTTTAAACCCAGCAGTAATATTTGATCCAATTCAATATGAACTTTCACTGGAGTAGACTGGCCTGCAGTTGTAGGGGAGTTTGCATGACATAGAAAAACTGGTCTATTGTTGCAGGGGCTGGCTAAATTACATATTATAGATAGACTGGTCTGTTGTTGCAGGGGCTGGCTAAATTACATATTTGTAGACTTCTCTGCATGTCATGTTCCATTTCACTTATGAAGATCTAATTTTACATTTACTACCTTCCACTAGCTTCTAACTATATTCGAAATGTAACCCACCTTCTATTTTCATCCACTTGATAAGATCTAACTTTGATGGAAACATTATTGCAATGTGTCACAGATTACTTTTAATAAATTTCTCAACTCAACACTAAACACTTTTGAGTCCCATATTTTAATAGTGGCCTAATTTGTTCCTGCCCCAACACATTCTAATATATACATATACATGAGTATGTGTGTGTGTGTGTTTGGTCTGCTAAAGATAAGGTAGGACAACTACTGTGCTGGTAACAGCTATTAAGGCAGAAACACACCTCCACAACAGTTTTCTTGTCTCCAGACAATCAACTTTAGAAAATTCTTGATTCTTAAGGTTATCCCCCCCTTCTCAGTTGAGGTTCGTTGCCACCAAATGATTCTTCTACCTTCAGAGATAATTTCAATACATCAAGAATTTATCTTGTCTTATTTAATAAACCCTTATTTGATTTTGTTGTCCAAATGCATGCCACTGGTCACAATTTGTGTGTGTGTGTATGTATATATATATATAT
>NC_068990.1:92418409-92428533 GCF_001194135.2 Octopus bimaculoides | reverse complement strand
TTTGGTCTGCTAAAGATAAGGTAGGACAACTACTGTGCTGGTAACAGCTATTAAGGCAGAAACACACCTCCACAACAGTTTTCTTGTCTCCAGACAATCAACTTTAGAAAATTCTTGATTCTTAAGGTTATCCCCCCCTTCTCAGTTGAGGTTCGTTGCCACCAAATGATTCTTCTACCTTCAGAGATAATTTCAATACATCAAGAATTTATCTTGTCTTATTTAATAAACCCTTATTTGATTTTGTTGTCCAAATGCATGCCACTGGTCACAATTTGTGTGTGTGTGGGTGGGTGGGCACGTGTGTGTGTGCAATCATAGATTCAATGCAATGTAAACAGAGTCATTTGAGAAAAACAGGGTTTAATTTTTGTGTGAACATAGCCCAAAATCCAATGAATTATCTTGGGAATAATGCAAGCAAACAAACAATGGAAATACAAAGTTATATTTGTTTAATGCTGGAATGAATAAAAAGAAGAATGCTCCTTTTGACTGTCTGTTCTTCATGAAAGAAAACCAAAGGAAAAAGATAGACCACAAAAAAAAAAAAAAATGAAGTGACATGCTGCACTGCATTTAGTCACACAAATCTTGTTCCGAGGAACTGTTTTTTCTTTTTCTTCCCCTTAAATTCTTTCCTTTATCCTTTGTTAATAAAAGAAAAAACAAATGAATGTGTAAGAGCTTTCCTTCATTTCAGCATAAAGCTAATAATACTTTGCTTTAATTATTTCTGTGTTGTGCTTTACACACACACACATACACACACACACAGTGTACTGTTCATTTGATCACAGACTCAAAAAACAAAGCACTCAATACATTTATACATCTGAGAGCAATTAATAGTCTATATACATCATATTATTTACAACAAACAATGTAAGTTCTATGTCAAGAGAAAGATATCTGGCATAGCTTAGATCAACCTGAAACCATCTTTTTCTGGCAATCTTTGAGTTAGTCCTCAAAACCTACCAGTAGCTGTTTTGATGATAAAAACCTGGTGTTTGCTAGAATAAAAGAGTGACAACTTAATCTAAACCAAACTAGGTACCTTTCTCTTGACAAGAAACTAAGATAGTTTGTCCCAAATGACATATTGCATATAAATTATACGTATATACACACATGCACAAATATATATATGCAGATAGACAATACTGATTTGCATAGAATATACATATTACATACATACATATATGTTTATAAGCATTACTATATATACATGACTTATATATGTATATATTTTATACATACATGCACACACAGACACACACTTTCTCTCTTTCAAGCCAGTAATAACATTAAAAGCCGTAACTGTTTTCACCTAACAAGTACAAAATGGCAGCAGCATGAAACGAAAATGACAATTTTGACAAATATATTTCATTATTTTATATTCTGTCATTGCAATTTTTTTTAGTTCAGTAGGAATGACTTAAAGATGATAAAAGCTAATGCCAGACATATATATATATGTATATACATACATGTGTGTATGTGTGTGTAAACATGTCTATGTGTGTGTGTATATATATATATATATATATACATACATTTTTTTTTTTGCAAAGATGTAGAAGTATATATATATATATATATATGCACATATACACATATACAAACATATACATATATAAATGAAATGTTAAAAAAACTGGGGGCAAGAAATGATTGTTTTTTTTACATTGAAAGCACCAATAAGAAAAAGATGAAATAATATTTGCTGTGTACATAATCCAAATTTGTTCAGTAATCCATTTTTGTAGAGTTTTAATCTCATTTAACAAATGATAGATTCTTCTCTTTGTTAAATGCTACAATCAATAGTTTTTTTCCATTGTTTTTAATCTTTTTTTTTGTTTGTTTTTTTCTCCTCCTCTCAACCCATTTCTTCATCTTTCTCTTCCTCCACCTCTTGTTTTTCTTTCCTTCTCTCTCTCTCCTTTTTATTCTTCTCCTCCTTCTTCTCAGATGGAATATGTATTGTTTTAATCATCTTAGTTTCTTTTCTTTTTTTTTTTTTTGGGAAAATGTTTGCCTGTTGTTTTTCAACATTCTTGTTTCCTCTGAAAATGTTGCTTTTTTTCCTTCTTGACAACGAAAAATAAACGAGATGTTTTTCACACTTTAGGAATTTCTTCATAAATATCTGCAAGATACAAAAATATAAATATATATATATTCTTTTATTCATTTTAGTCATTTGACTACGGCCATGCTGAAGCACCGCCTTTAGTCAAGTAAATCGACCCCAGGACATAATTCTTTGTAAGCCAGATACTTATTGATCAGACCATGTATATAGAGAGAAAAGAGTAGAAAACGTATATGAGTTAACAGAATGTTCAGTAACGTTATGTGACATATTCATGTGAAACATCACCAAATGAATTATTCTATTTTCTTGAGAGAACACATGTGGGCATTAATGTGGGGAAACTGGATAAAATTCAAGTAGATTGATATCACAATCCTTTTCTTGGCAGACCTGTGTGTTATAACCTTCAAGAAGATATAACACAAGTTATTTGGAGCAAGACCAGGAAAAAAATGCTGCAAATACTCTTCAACATTGAATTTAACACAACATAAAAAATGCATAAGAATAAATGCACCTCCCTATATACAAATACACACCAATATATACTCTGAATAAAATACCTCAGTTCTGCTTAATTATGTCTACAAATAATAGTTTTCCTAACTTCACAACAGTGAATATACTATATGTGTGTGTGTATGTATGTGTGTACATAAGAGAAAGAGAGACAAAGCTATGATTACAGGTAAATATAATTAGTTTCAATGAAGTAAAGATTACTTTGATAGGAAGATAATAACATGGAATTAGGTTAAATGACATAAAAGTTAACTCCCAAGGAAAGTTGGTGGAACAATGTCGTTATAAGTTTTACTCACCATCAGATGAAACATCTTCATCTCCTGGAGTGTAACTGAAAACAGAATTTAGATAACATTAATAACAAACAAACCACTGATACAGCATCAACATTCATCAATTTCTTAACCTCTTTATGGTTCATTAGCCTCTGTGTGGTTCGTTATGGTTATGTATGTTTTAGCTTCAACAAACTATCTGGTTTTACAGTAAATTGGTAAAAGAACTTGAGGCAAGATTCAATTTCAGAACTATTAAGTTACTGAACAGTTCAATGCTTTCTAATCAGTTACATCATCATTGTGATAACTGTTCTATAGTTAGAAAAACTGAAAAGAGCTAGAGTTGCATATCTTGCTCAAGGACTCAGATCAATACTTGACAAGACATTAGCAACCAGTCTACTCGGTCATTGCAATGTCTTTATTTACTTCTGGTAGACAGTAGCTTTAACATTTGAACAGCAACTGTCCTGCCTGGGTCCAAATCTGTGCCAAAAATTCCCCAAAACTACCCAAGCTTATGCTTTGTGTCACATGACAACTGACACAGACAAATGAAAATAAATGTACAAAAAAAACTGAAAGTCTGTTTATGATATGCAATCTAAACAGCCCCCGGTACTACAAGCAAGTCAAAGTATGTCAAGTGATTTAGTCAGCCCAAACAAGAACAGACCAGACTACGATGTGCAATTTAACCAACTCTTACCAGTATAGACCAGTCTAACTATGACATGATCTAGCCAGCCCCTTGCAACTATGCTCTTTTTAAATGTTGTCAAGGACCCATACCGGTAAAATACAGTTTTTTACTTGCTTGTTTAATTTATTACCAGAGTATGAGAGAGTGAGTAGTATCAACAGTCTCAATCTCCTAACATACACGTATATGTGTGTGTCTATGTATGTGTATGTAAATGTGTGTGTGTGTGTAAACACATGCATGTTGATATATAGTTAAAATCTGTTACAATATGAAAACTCTGTGAGAATTCTCAACTAACGAAACCCACCAAACAAGAAGAAATATTAACACATCTTTGTCTCTTGTTAACTAATATTTATTAAGAGTTGTTGTCAACATGCTTTTCGCAGTGAAGAAAGAAGAAAACAAAGTTATAAAATGTTTGATGTCCTTCATTTTGATGGAAGCCAAAGATTTGAGGGTAAAAAACATGGCTGGAAAAGAAGCAAAGCAGATTATAAAAGTGTTTCCACCTTTCATAGACAGACAGACAGACAGATAGATCAGATGGCACATAGCAAAAGTCACTGAGGAGCCACAGTGTGAATCATCAGCTTTGAATGAATACATAAAACTCAACTGCATGTATTGAACAGCTTTATCCTCACCCCCTACCCTGCCACATATACATACACACACGTGTGTGTGTGTATATATATATATATATGTACCCTTTTACTTGTTTCAGTCATTTGACTGTGGCCATGCTGCAGCACTGCCTTTAGTCCAGCAAATTGACCCCAGGACTTATTCTTTGTAAGCCTAGTACTTATTCTATCGGTCTCTTTTTGCCAAACCGCTAAGTTACAGTGACGTAAATACACCACCATTGGTTGTCAAGTGATGTTGGGGGGAAAACACAGACACACAGACATACACACATACGTATATACATACATATATATACATAAACATACATATGTATATATATATATATACACACACACATATATATACGTACACACACACACACACACACACACACATACATACACAAACATATATTAATCATATTCCAGCATTGTTCAGTTTTCACAATTTATTTTTTGCATTTTCACAATATCACAAGTACTTTCATGTCTTGTAATAATCTTCTGGTAAATGTCTCTGTCATGGCAGCTTTAACAACCAGCTAGTGTGCTTCACATTTGATAACTGAGGTCAAAAGAAGTATTTGCCAAAAAGCTAGACTCTTGTGTACATGGAAATAGATTGGGGACATCATAATTATTAATAAAATACAATATCAGAGTCGCTCATAACAGCCAATTTACTAATTGGTTTCATGCATAATGTTCAGAAAACAATCCCAGTATTCATTAAAAATGGCTGGAAAGAATTGTTTTGACCTAGTATTCCTTTCAGCCATGTTTAATGATTGCTGCATGAGGCCAATTGATAAACTGGCTGCTATGAGACCATAATATTGTATTTCAATAATAATAATAATAATAATAATAATAATAATCCTTTCTACTGTAGGCACAAGGCCTGAAATTTGGGGGAAGGGATTAAGTCGATTACATCGACCCCAATGCGTAACTGGTACTTATCTAACTGACCCCGAAAGGATGAAAGGCAAAGTTGACCTCGGCAGAATTTGGACTCAGAACGTAAAGACAGACGAAATGTCACTAAGCATTTTGTCTGGCATGCTAAGCATTCTGCCAGCTGGAGTCACCTTTATAACAACAACAATAATAATAATAATAACAATAATAACAACAATAATATTGCAAAGTTGACCTTGGTGGAATTTGAACTCAGAACATAAAGTCAGATTAAAAACCACTAAGCATTTTTCCTGGCATGGTAATGCTTGCTGCCTTAATATTAATAGTAGTAATAATAATAATAATAATGGTTTCAAATTTTGCCACAAGGATAGCTTGGGGATGGTGGGAATGAGTCAATTATATTAGCCCCAGTGTTCAACTGATACTTATTTTATCGACCCTGAAAGAATGAAAGGTAAGGTCAACCTTGGTGGAATTTGAACTCAGAACAAAGCAACAGGTGAAATGCTGTTAAGCATTTCATCCAGCGTGCTAATGATTCTGCCAGCTTACTGCCCTTGTGGACACCTGACACTTTCCATCATACCCAGCAAAATAAGCTGAGAGTTTTCATCAAATAATAATAAACGATAATGAATACAATACATAATTTGTAAATATAAATATTGAAGTAAATTTGTTAATGATATGAATTAAAAACTTGTTAAGAATATTAATTATTTTAGCTATTTAGCAATTTATATTAATAAGCAGTTGAATTACACCTTGAAATCTGCAAAACATATTTTAAAGAACAAAAAAATTTTAATGTTAATAGAAAAAAACACTATAAATTTTCAGCAGATTCTAGTGAAAATCTTTTGTTTTGAATTACCAGGTTTCAAACACAGACACACACACATACATACATACACACCTGGCTGGAGTCAAGGCAAGGCAATTGCTGAGGATGCCTGCTGAGGGAAGAAAAAAAAAATAACAGCTTTCATTTTGTTTCTAGAAAAACAGACTGTATTTAATGGTAGGTGGAAT
Source organism: Octopus bimaculoides (assembly GCF_001194135.2). Lineage (NCBI taxonomy): Eukaryota > Metazoa > Mollusca > Cephalopoda > Octopoda > Octopodidae > Octopus > Octopus bimaculoides. Next base: position 92,422,329 of record NC_068990.1, on the reverse strand, counting down.
TCTGGAGAATTTTTGAGTCTTGAGATTATCTCCCCTCCTCATTCAAATTAGTTGCAACTGCACTGACTCACAGACACTGTTATTCCTTCTTGTGTTTTCTTCCACTACTACAACATCCTCAGTAAATATCCATTTACCAACACACTACAACCAGTTTCTCTTTGTCCCTTCTATTAGCAATGATTGACCCTGTCTCCTCTGAACTTAGCCAGTGGCAAAATCAGGGTCACTTGTTCTATCTCCTTTCACCACCTTAACAAAACTTTTAACCTAATGTGTGTGTGTGTGTGTGTGTGTGTGTGTGTGTGTGTGTGATAGTTGTTGTCTGATGGCATTGTTGGTAACTAGTTTGTGGTGTGGATATCATAGCCATTCCCAACTTTTCTTACCCTGAAACACCACTGTGCAGTCAAGTGGTGATGACAATACAAGATATAAATGAATGACATCGCTGAAACACTGCTGTTGCAGAGTTTCTAAGATTGCAACAATTTGGATGCATCTATCTCTAGAAGAGAAATGAGACAAATGGGCGCAACTGTTTGGATGCTAACAATTTGGTTCAGCTAACTGGACTTTTAAAATGTTTTAATAACAATATGTTTTGGCACTGGAGGCAAACGCACACACATGCATGCAAGTACAGAAATATACACTTAGAGAGAGAGAGAGAGGGGGGGGGAGAGTGAGAGATAGAGAGAGAGAGAGAGAGAGAGAGAGAGAGAGAGAGAGAGAGAGAGAGAGAGAGAGAGGAAACAAGAGAAACAGTGAAATGTTTAATGTCAAATAAGTCAGTGCCTAATCAACAAAGCCAAAACAGCTGTACTAAAACATCACGTAAGACCCCAGGCTGAAGTTGAAGGAGGTAAGTGAAGTCTCTTACTTCAGAAGGATCCATTATAATATTTGATAGGATGTAACAAAGCTGTTCTACATGAGCAGAGTTAATATATTGAGTAATTAAGACACAGATAATTTAATTGAAGTTATTTTAATTAGTAAAGTTTTAAGTAAAAACAGAAACATTCTTTTAAAGAAATTTTTTCAACAATGATTAATCATCATAATTTAATTAATAACTACTGTGAAACCTTTCACCAAAATATTGTGAAACTAAAAAAATACATATCAACGGGATTGATGAGGTGAAATTATTAAATAGAGAAGTAACTCGAAAAATCATCTCATAAGTTGTAAATTCAGATATGTTACAGGTATTTCATTATATTGCTGGACAGGACACTTAATTCTACATATCTTTGCCCTCCCCCTGTGTGTGTGTGTGTGTGTGTGTGTGTGTGTGTGTGTGTGTGTGTGTGTGTGTGTGTGCGAAAGGCTTCTGCACAATTTCCACCAACCAATTTTGTTCACGAGGCATTAGTCAGCCCGAGGCTATAAAGGAAGAAACTTGCTTAAGATGCCAAGCAGTGGGACTGAACCTAAGACTGCATGACTATGCTCATCATATCCTGTGGCTGTAATAACTGAAACGAGGCACTAAGGATAAGTCTTCTGCTCAGACACAATGAAATACCTGCAGAGACTTTAACCTAACGACCCTGAGGTTTTTAGTCCAATCGCTTTTCACTGCTGTCAGTAATATTCAGCTCACAATTTTACAATGTTATAATGAAAAGATATTATTTCTTTGAAATTTTCTGAAATTCAGATTTATAACGAAAATACAGATTAAAAACAACATTTTTTGTCACCTCACTTTATGTCTGAGAAAGTATGGAATCATTTTCCAGCAGCCATTTGTGTTATTAAACACACAAAGTCTACTAGAATCTTGTATTATTATGTGAATGCTGCAATATTCTTCAGTTTCCTGAGGAATATTCCACAATAAGGTTTAAGATTTCTTAATCAATGAAACGGTAAAATATCAAACACAAAACAAGAACAAAAAAAAAAAATTTGTTTCAGAAATCCATTAATGGATTGGATTAAAAAAATTAATTTAATTAAAATATCAAATATATTATGATTGTTGTTGTTATTATTATTATTATCATCACTACTACATTTATTAGCCTTATATGCTACAGGGTGAATTTGGAAAGAAAGGGATTATGAAAGGGATAAAAATTAAATTCAATAAATATTTGCTTAAAATGAAAATAAAAGAAAAAGAAGCCATTTAATCTGAAAAATGAAGATGTCAATGGAGTAATACTTAGCTATTTGTTTCTTAGAGATAAAACACAGGGTCAGAATTTAATAGTTAATCAAAGAAGGTGTTGGGATTAAATACTTAACAAAAGAAAGAACTGGGATTTAATAGTGAGCCAAAGAAAAGTCAGGATTGAATAGTTAACCAAAAGAAAAGTAGGGATTTAATAGTTAACCAAAGAAGGGATTGAGATTTAAGAGCTTATCTGATATTTTTCATATAACATTTTTATCTTGACTCCATATTTATTGATGTTATGCATTTCACCCGCAAGTTTGGCATGTGTCACATGCAGCACTTTCTATATATATGGTTTTCACTGCAAAATAACACCTCAATGGATAGAGATCAATCCTTATATATACAGCAGTACTATAACTTTTTTTGATGGTGGGTGTTTGTTGGCTGTCATATTTCAGTTGTGAATACTGACTTCTAGAAAATTGGTTTTGATTCCAAACTTCAATTCGTTGTTTATTGCTGATATCTAGGTAAGTGTTAAATTTGAAACTTTCTTATTCTTAAAAGAAATGGTGCCAGACATAAGAACCTAAATTTCATTATGATTTGTCTTAATCAATCATCCTATTATTATATTATTTATCAAAATTTCATCTCCTTGATAATTATAATTTCATTGTTGTCATCATCATCATCATCATCATTTAACATCCATCATCCATGCCGGCATGGTGGTGTGACCAAAGCTGGCAAGACTCCAGATTGATTCTAATGTAATTGACTAAGCCCCTCCCCACAAATTTTAGGCATTGTGCCTATATAGTACAAATGATTATTATTATTATCATTATTATTTTATGTTTGACTTTTGTTTTGCATTTGTACAAGTTGGATCCAAGTCTCACCCAGAGACCTCAAGAGACAACAAGTTAGAAGTTCATGTAGGTGTTATGCCTAGGGTACCATATATTTGGATTTGTACAGTTTTGTTCAAGTGAATGTTTAAGAAACCATAAGAAAATTATGTGTTTGCTTTAAAATTTGAGATCACATAGACAGTATTTTACGTAGGATATGGGCAGTTCCCATGAGCACTATCTTTTGAACTTCAGCCATTTTGGGGTTTCCTGGTATCTGAGCTAGGTAGTAATCAGCCCGTTTCGCTGTCATTCCCAGGGCACCTATGACAATAGGTATTGTTTTCGTCTTCAGATTCCACATATTATTATTATTATTATTATTATTATTACTATTACTATTATTTTGATTTGCCAACACCATTAACCGTTTAACAGATTATTTCTTTTGATAATTCATTATATAATTTCATCAATTTTTCTCATTATAATATTGTACAAATCTAGACTAAAAAGTACTCCATCTTGTTTGAATTTATCGAAATTCCAACATGACATTTTCATTAATATTTTGTCAACTGTAAGAGCAACAGCAGAATCATAATGGACAAATGGAAATTGTGTAATTCATATTTCAGAAAATCATTATTTGCCTCAAATATGTCAACTGTTAGTGCTTCTAGTCTCCAATAAATCCATCATAATCATGATAATTTGGAAATTTATCTTGGTGACCTTAATTCTTTTGATAGCAACCCACCTGAGACTGATGCTGGTTCTATAACACAAACTTTCCGTTTTAAAGTGATTTAAATTAAAACTACCTTCCATCAAAATTTCATGTTAACTTATTCCAAACACCTGCTTAACCCTTTAAAACACTAACTGTTATTATTACTCCATTTCTTATCACTTTATCACTTTAT
>NC_068990.1:92416178-92418224 GCF_001194135.2 Octopus bimaculoides | reverse complement strand
ATATATATATATATATATATATATACATACACATATACATATCTATTATATAACAAATCTCAACAGAGAAATCAGAAATTGATGTTACATTTCAGTGCTATTCAATAATATATTGATTAAATTTAAATTAGATGTCATTGCCACTAGAACTTCGATTTCATGCATATAAAATTATCAGGTCTTCCTCATTTGAACCAGTGTTGACAAAGTTAAAAGCTTATTGTAATAAAGATATTCCAATTAAAGGAAGATGCCTATCAGATATTAACAATGGAATGTAAACAGCCACAAAATTTAGAGACCATTTTATTAATTCTAAAGTGGGTTTGTGTTTATATGGAATAAATTGGTTAAAAGCATTCAATCTATCATTGTTACTTCTACTCAATAACATTAGTAATGTTGTAAATAATGTTGATAATTCAACTGATCTGAATATTTCAAATAAAACAATGGTTTATGTGCAAAATATTTGGAAGCAATTTTCAGCTGTTGGCTGAAAATGTAGGCCACAACATGAACCAGATTTATTGGAAGATTAGACCTTTTCCATTTCCAAAAGCTGAATTAGTAAAAGGAGAACTGGAATGTGAAGTGTTCAAAAGTACATTACAACTAACTAATTACAGTGATTTTGGTTGCACCAATCATTGCTGTTTGGAAGCCAAATGGCAAAAGTTCATGTCAGTAGAAATTTTTAAGTTATGATCAGCAAACACATTGAAAAAGATTGCCATCTAATGCCAAGATCTAATGAAATATTCCATAAACTAGAGGGTAGAAAACTTTACCATAACTAATTTAGAAGGCATATATTTATAGATCAGAAGTGAGAATTACAAAAACTTCTTGTGATAAATATGCCTTTTGGGGCTTTATAAGTACAAATGAATTTCCAATGTGCTTCCATATTTCAACATCATGTTGGTCGTATGTTATTTGGAATAAAGCGTTGTGTGTTGTGTCTGGATAATGGATGAAGAATATTTAAATAAATTAATTAACAAATATTTAATCAGTTAAAAGACTAAAGTTTAAAATGTCATAAAAGTGAAAGAGTTTTCTATAACAAAGCTCATTATCTTGGTTACACTCTTAGCCTGTCAATCAAAAACATTATCAAAAGAACAAGAAAGAAAAAGAAAAAATATCGATGCTATTACACAATTACCGATTTAATAAGAAGGTAAATGAAACATTATTATTTGCTTCAGAAGTTGAATATTATCACACATTCATTACTGCATCATTATCTTAATTAACAAAAAAAGTATCACTCCCATAATCAAATGACTGTCAATAAAGTTTTAATGAATTGAAACAAAGTGATTAAGGCCACAGAGCTCCCTCATTACAATGAAAGTTTGTCATTAATTTTGGCAGCAGAAGAGATCCAGTTGGTGTTGAAAGAACAGATCTGTTACATGAGAATGGAGTTGAATGTGCATTGGTCCAGACATCTGAAACATTGACTGGACATCAACAGCAATGTTTGTAAATAGATTAAAAGTGATTATTTATTTGATTTGAGTCTTCATAACTTTAATCAATTCCAATATGAAAAGAATTTTGAATTAATCACCAATCACAACCTGCTAATACACCTAGTGCTACCAAATGAAAATATATCAATGCTTATGTGTTAACAACCCCAGCATAAGATGATGCATTTGATATCATACAAATGTCATATAGTATATATAAATATATAAATATATAAATATATAAATATTTATATATTCACTCAGAGTAAAAGGCAGACTGTATGACGCATGCGTACGAACAACCATGCTACATGGCAGTGAAACATGGGCTGTAACTGCTGAGGACATACGTAAGCTCGCAAGGAATGAAGCCAGTATGCTCCGTTGGATGTGTAATGTCAATGTGAATACCCGTCAGAGTGTAAGTATCTTGAGAGAAAAGCTGAACATTAGAAGCATCAGTTGTGGCGTGCAAGAGAGACGATTGCGCTGGTATGGACATGTGGTGAGAATGGAGGAGGATAGCTGCGTGAAAAAGTGCCACACCCTAACAGTTGAGGGA
>NC_068990.1:92407621-92415924 GCF_001194135.2 Octopus bimaculoides | reverse complement strand
TCGAGCGTGGCCGTTTTCGTGCGGGTGACACGTAAAAGCACCCACTACACTCTCTGAGTGGTTGGCGTTAGGAAGGGCATCCAGCTGTAGAAACTCTGCCAAATCAGACTGGAGCCTGGTGTTGCCATCCGGTTTCACCAGTCCTCAGTCAAATCGTCCAACCCATGCTAGCATGGAAAGCGGACGTTAAACGATGATGATGATGATGATGATATAAATATATAAAGCTGTAATCCTGATTGAACCGTATTATGATTTTGACGAAAGTCATAGAAATTACATTGCGTCTGGATTTAAAATACATGAAATCATTGAAGGAAATCTCATTGGAATGGCAGTTACCACTGAAGAAATTGAATCAGCCATCAAGTCAGATATCAATATTATTTGAATTAAACAATTTGTTGATAATGGCTGGCAGGAAAACACTGAATATTTAAGATAAACGTCTAAACTTGATGCAATTTTCCTGCAATTATTACTCCAAAAAATATGACAAAATAAATTTTTGACTCAACTACATAAAGGACATTAGAGAGTGAAACTGAATCAACCATTAACTTCTCTGATGATTCAATTATTATTTACCCACATTCGAAAACAAATGTGGACTGGCATTAGAAAAAAACTCCCAATCATAGAAAATTTAGCCCCAACATACTTTAATCTGGCTCATACAAATATGGAAATGTAGATTTTAAAATTATGATGATGATATCATTAGCATAAACTACTGAAAAGAGAATTACTGTAATTTGTACAACACATTTTATTTTGGTTACATACGAACATATATCATTATCATTTAACGTCTACATTCCATGCTGGATTGGACAGTTTGAAAGGATCTGATGGGCCCAAGGATTGCATTGTGCTTCAGTGCCTGCATTGGCATGGTCTCTATGCTTGGATGCCTTTCTTTACGTCAACCACTTCAGATACACACACACACACACACACACAGAATAGTTTGTTGCATGTTGTATTTCACATGCACTCTTGCCATGTGTCACATGCATGTCTCTATACATGTCAAATTGGTAAATGAGCTGCCATTGGATAAAGTTAGAGAATAACTCTTATGCAGGCAGCAGGTCTATAAACATGATTTTGTTTTTGCTGGCTATCATATTCCAGGTGTGAATATTGACACCTGAAAGAATTATTTCAATTTGAAACATCAATACCTAATAATCATGTAATATTATTGTAATGTTATTGAGCAGAGGAAACAGCCATGATATTAAATGCTTTTAATCAATTCATTACAGGTAAACATGATGTACTACAGAATCAATAAAACAGCTTCTAAATTTTGTGGTTGTTTACTTCCAGTTATAATATTTAATAGGCATCTTCCTTTGAATGGAATAATATTTATAAAGATAAGCTTTTAACTTTATCAATAATGATAATACATCTAACAGCCATGGAGTGAAAGTGCATGGCGTAGTGGTTAAAGTGTTGCATTCAGAGTGTAAGATTGTGGTTTCATTCCCCTAACCAGGTGCTGCTTTGTGTTCTCGAGTAAAATATTTCCTTTCACATTACTCCAGTCCACACAACTGTACATGAGTTCCAGCAACAAATGGGAAGTTAAACCTGTGATGGACTGGTGTCCCGTCCAGGAGGGAGTATTGTACTCTCTGTCACTTACTTGCCATGGAAACTCAGTTAGGTTCCAGCCTTACGAGTTCCTGAGTTCATGACAGACTTAATAACGATGTAGGTCTTAAAGTTGAATGAAAGGTCCAAAGAATAGTTGGTGTTTTGGTAGTTGAACGAGAAAAGGTCATGATTTAATAATTCAACAAAAAAAGATTAGGATTCATTCCTGAAGAACAGAAAGTTTGGGATCAACAGGAAGATCACTAAGGGCTGGAATTTAATAGTCAACCATAGCAAAGTTGGAATTTAATAGTTGACTAAAGTCATGTAGAGATTAATTAGAAAAAAAAAATAAAATAAAATAAACAAACAATACACAATGAAATAAAAAAAAGAGAAAATGAAAAAAAGAAAGAAAATGAAAATATAACTTTTCTAATTGTAAATATTCAATTATGACAGTGATGATGATGATGATAATGATAATGATGATTGTCATAGTGATAAAGAGGGAAAGTGACGATGCTAAGAAAGGAGGTGAGGGGAAGGGTCATGTTTGACCTGAGAAGAAGGGATCAATAATGCAAATATAGATTCCAAAACACTCATCCATTACACACACACACACACACACATAGGTAGACACACACACACACACATAGGTAGACATACACACACACATAGGTAGACACAGACACACACATAGGTAGACATACACACACACATAGGTAGACATACACACACAGATATAACAGAAGCAAACTTTATTGCAGCTTCTACTTCAAATTATTTCAAAACTTGGTTTTCTGTGCATAAATGGTTTTTGTCTCTGAATCATTACATTTGACATCACTAACCAAATACTTAAGGGCTTTCAAATTTAAAGCTGTCAATTTTTAATCTTAAATAGAGCATTATTAATGCAGAAGGGAAGGATGCAAGTGTTGGTTATACACTTGTGAGACCCTTAAAATATCACTAGCAGATGAAAATTTATCAAATAAAATATAAAAAAAAAGATCTGTTAATTAATTGTAACTAAGATTTTAAAGACTTTTAAACAAGACCAAGATTTAAGACAACAATTAAGAATTAGTTTTTACCAAATAATCTATAAAAGACTTTTCTCATAAAATTCCATTACTTACACTCAAATGATAACTTCCTAATTGTTTCTTCTTGATCTATAACATTTTTTGAAAAGCTTAATACTGAACACATTTAACATGCCATCTATTTAGTTGACACTATTATGTGCCTGAAATATTAACACAAATAAAAATATACAAAGGCACATATGTACAAATATACTTTTCCTTTTGTTACAGACATTGTCCAATCTCAGTCTTAATATAGCTAGTTGTAAATTGATTAATTGCAAGCTATATATATATGTATAAAGATAGATGGATAGATAGATGGGCAGATAGATAGTAAACTTTGAGCATGTATGTAAGTAGTACAGATGACAAAGGGTGGACGATGTACAGTAAAACAAGTTTATTAACATTGGAAGTTACACAGTTCATCCCATATTGAATTCAAGGGAAATTTCAGTAAGCTGGCACTCACCATACAATTCATGGTTTCACAAGTAAAGCTGCTAAAAATGCAATTAAAAATCCAAGAATGTAAGGATTGGAACAGGTAAAATGTGGATATGTATTTGTATATATAAAAGCATTCATTTATATATACTCAGATATGTTTATTTACATGCTTGTGTGTACATATTGTACACATATTGCTTTATGTATATAGATTATACACACACACACATATATATTTACATATGTGTACACATTTACAGTTCTGTATTTAAGAGATGAGGAATTATGTACATTATTTACATTTGACAGATATTTGTCCTCGTCTTGTTTGTTGTAAACACAATGTTTCGGCTGATATACCCTCCAGCCTTCATCAGGAGTCTTGGGGAAATTTCAAACCTGGGTTCTCATTCCTAAGGTATTTTTCAATGTTATTATTATTATTATTATTATTATTATTATTATTATTATTCAGGTCACTGCCTGGAATCGAACTCAAAATCTTGGGGTTAGTAACAGCCTGCGCTGTTAACCACTACACCATTAACAACAAACAAGATGAGGACAAATATCTGTCAAATGTAAATAATGTGTACACACTTGTTTGTACCTCTCAACCAACATAGATCTGTGTATCTGCTTATGTGGATGTTATATGTGTGAGTAGATGTATATGCTCGTATCTAATATATTCATGTCTGTATAAGTTCCTATATGTATCTATGTGTATTCATATGTTTATCTTAAGGTATTTCTATACTCGCACCTATATCTAAATAAGTGTGTTCTTGTCCGTTTATCTTGTATGTATTTTCTTTCTTCTAAGTTAAGATATTGCATCCATCTATTTTGGTACTTTGCCAGTCAGAGATTCTCTAGAATCACTGTTGTTGACAACTTTGTTGTCAAACATTTGTGAATAATACTATTGTCAAACACCTATGAACAACTATTGTTGTCTATCAAACAACTCAGCAATATTCTTACTAAACATCTTCCCCAAACATCTGTGGATAACAAGGCCCTCATTGGAGATTTGTATCTGACAGAAATCCTTAAGTTCGATCTTTGGTTTTGTACAGCTAAGACAGAGTAAATGTCAGATGAACTCCACTCTTGGAATTTATGACTGTATCATCAGATACATGGATGCCAACTGTAGCAACTGGTTCCGGGTTCTGGAGATTGACTTTAGAAACACCTATATCTAAAGTGCAGGCCCTGGCCATGTACATTTATGGACCTCATATAATATTGTCCTTCATACAGCATCAGCCATCTAAGTGAGATCTGCTGGAATATGACATATCATTCTGTCAATGGCTGTTGTTATAGCAACAGATCTCCAGTTAAATAAAGGCACAAGACACAGACAAGGGACACACACACACACACACACTAAAGACAAATGATAGTGACACCGTGAGACAAACCTTACCAGACTCACATAGCCTGGCAGATGGAAGATTTAGGGTAGCCTCATAAAAAAAAACAAAAAACAAATACAAAACACCATAATAGCAGATCCTAAAGGATCTTAACATATCCACTTGGTGTAGATTACTAGCAATATCAAAAACTTACCTCACACAGCACACGTTACCATGGTGATGCATATAAAGACAGTGGTAAAGCTAATGATGTTTAATTTCCTCAGAGTATCATATACACACACACATACATCTACATGCACACAGTCATTTAATCACAATACCCACAGGCATACGTATACACTTGTTGGCAGTGACTAATGAGTTGGCATCAACTTAACAGGCTGGCACCACCATCAGCATCACCATAATCATTACTATTACCTTACCACCATCATCATCATCATCGTCATCATCATCATCAATAACAACAACAAATGTACATACAAACAAATGTATATATATATGTGTGTGTATGTATATATGTCTGTGAGCATGTATGTTTAGAAATGTTTGAAGCCATGCATTAAAGAAAGGCCATATTTAGCAGCACTCATGATCCCAAGTGGGCAGTGTACATGCCTAACTCAATGGAGAGGTTTTACGACTTGTTGGCTTTCATGCCTGTCAAACAGTTTCAGGGAGGTGTGTGGGGAAGAAAGGAAGGTGAAATTCATTTCAGGTAAAACAGGTTCAAATCTTGCATGGTCATAGTTGAGCCAAGGGTAACTTCAAGTCATTGTTTCCAAAACTAACACACGGTGGAAATTTCTTTGTCTAATTTCTGGGAATTTCATGCAAATACAATAACAATATTAATAATAATGGTGTATTTAAATATAAACTCTGTGATTTTTAAAAATTTATTAATTAATTAAAGAATGAATTAGAACCAATTAACACAATCTTAGTTTACTGCTGGTTCATACATAATCACATCACGAGGGAACGGAAGACCGAGTTGGTCACTGCTAGATTCCAACTGATGCAGAAAACTATGATAATAGTCCAATACACACTCAACACTATCTACCTTCCATGCCATTTTCATATGCTCGACCACAACATGTATAACCTCTAGAATGACAAGTGTTTGCTGAAATAAAGTTATTAGCTACATACAAGGCCCCTTACATGGTTAACAAAAACCACACAATAATTCTATGTGTAAATCTGATGTACAAACTTGTATTACAACCTGTTTGGGACCATAGCAAAGGTAACAATCTTGCATTTCTCTACAGAGATTAAATTGTTAAAGACAATCCAAGAAAATCAATGAAATTCTTTGAATACACCAAAAGACTCAATTCTATTGAGAAATGCCAAATGGAAAAATATAAAGCAAGAAATAGAATGAGAAACAGACAGAACACTAAATGTCTGTAGAAAGATCTGATAAAATTGATTAAAATACCAATTTCAGGTTAGAACATAAGATAAGAAATCTGTAGCATAGAAATGGCTAGTTATATGAAACCAAAATGGTTATATGAAACCAAAATAAGGATTTCTATTATAGATACATGACTGGATGCTTGGTAGGGGAAAATAGTCGACTAATTAAATCCCAGTAACTGATTGGTGTTTATCTTATCAAGCCTGGAAGGATGAAAGACAACGTTGATGTTGGTGCGATTTGAAACCTGAATAGAAAGCCCATCAAACTGATTGTACCTGTAATGCAAAGGTACAACCTTGTCACATATCGTGACACACTGATTCTGCCTGAGAATTTGCATGTACCTATGGGACCTCAGCCTTTTGCTTTATAGTTCAGAGGGGGTGGTTCAGCTGATTAAACTAACAGGGGAGCCTGGAAGAAGGTGCAGTGCCTATGGATCCAGGCTCTTCAAGACTAAAACATTGATGATATTAATGTTCTGTTTAAATGCTGAAGTCCAACACCTGCAGGAAAGACATGAGCAAGGAGAAGATTCCAGAAGGTTGATGTTTTGAGAGAGGAAAGACTGTGCAGGGACTTATGTGGAGCCAACACCATCAACTGGCACCCCTGAGTACTTTTAGTAGAGCATATTCTACTGCAAATATTCAGACAAGGCCTCCTGCCTGGAACTATTTTGTTGTTTGTCCCCCACCTCACAGAAACCCTGTCTATAAAGATCTCTGATTAAACCATATTAAAAGATGTCTAATTAAATCAAATAATTTAATTACAAAGAAACTACAAGAAAGTCTAGGCAATTCAGTGGTGGATAGGTTTAATATATATTAAGTGCTGATTGGGACTTAGAATTTCCAATTAATTGTTCATTCAATGTGCCAGCATAATGAGGAGGAGACACAGGAGGAGACAGAGAGGGGGGGAATGAAAACATCAACATCATCACACACCTAGATAGCCTCTAAGTGATCATACTAGAAATAGCAGCTAAATCTCCTTCAAATCATACACTTCCTTCTTGGGAAAGGAACAGATACATTGAATAATAGTGTCCTATGTACACTACAAAGGCAGGATAGTCATGGTCAGAATGCCTTTCCTGTATTAAGATCTGGGGTTAAATAATAATACAACACAAGCCAGAAAGAAAGCTTCAACATGATCGCTTGACATGCTAGAAATAGCAGCTAAACCTTGAAATCACACCCAAATATCTTAAAGGGATATATTGGCTAATCAAGTTTTGGAAACTGTGCCTACTAAAAGGGCAGGACAATCAGGCTTTTGATCATAGGTCTGCTTGAACAGGGCCAGCATGGGGTTAAACAACAACAACAACATTATCATAGAAACAGGATGAGTGAAGCATTAAAGGGAGATATTTGTTTAGAGTTGATGGTTGTAACAGACAGTCATTTTACAATCCCCTGGGTGTCAACATGGATGCTCTGACAGAAAGCACAAATAATAACATTGTAATGTGTAACACAACAAAATCATATTCTTACTCTGTCGTCGTGCATAAATACGTACAGACACCATAAATACACACACACACAGAGAAAGGAAAGGAGAGAGACAGGAGACAAGAAATAATGAATAAAATGATGAGATGAAGAATGAGTTAAGTGAGGAATTGAATGTGAAATATGTAGGACTTTGGAATGTCTTTTGCAAATGGAATGGAATGGAACAGGAACCAGGAATTTACCATCTTACCCCAAACCTTTTTTTCTGTAGACAATAAACAATACTAGGGAACAAGACATGACCAGATCAAAAGAGGAGGGGTGGTGGTGGCTAATGGTTTTAATGCTTATTAGCGCCCTCTTGGGGTCAATTTGAATTCTGTTATTGATTATATTCTTATAATCTTCATTATTTCATGGATATAATTTATTGCACTAATTGCTTGATAGAATCAATAAGATGACATCATTTGGAGTGATTCTAAGACAGGATCGAAGAAGACCTGCGAGGGAAAGTTGTATAATCTCATTTGAAAAAAAAAAAAAAAATTGAAATAAAAAATAAATAAAACAAAAAAAATCATAAGTATAAAAAGATAAATAATAATAAATAAATAAATAAATAAATAATAATAATAATAATAATAATAATAATAATAATAATAATAATAATAATAATAATAATAATAATAATAATGATAATAATAATAATAATAATAATAATAATAATAATAATAATAAAATGAAATCTAATTAAAATGAAATTTGTTCATTAGTTCAGTTTTATAGGTCACTAATGAAGGTTTTGAAATTCAAACTGGTGCCATGCATGAAAAGAAGG
>NC_068990.1:92393105-92407582 GCF_001194135.2 Octopus bimaculoides | reverse complement strand
CCTGCAGCAGCCTGAAGACATCCAAAACTTACCAAAATCCATAACAAAGAGAATACCAGCCATATCTTGCAGGACACCTTTGAAAAATAAATTTACTTTGAAAAATTGTCCTTCATACATTTGGTAATGCCATGTCTCTTTTATATGTGTATATATAATGTTATATATATATATATATATATATATATATATATAAACAAATATATACACACATACACATAAATGCATATATATATATATATATACACATATGGGTATATAAACACAAGCATTTATATACATACATATATATGCACATATACAAGCATATATATACATATATATGTGCACATATGTACAAATATATATTTATGTATACATGTGTGAGCGTATGTGTATGTCTGTGTGTGCGTGTGTGTGAATGCATGTGTGAGTTTGTGTGACAATGTTCATCTGTCTTGAAAAAATGTTACCATTTCCCAATGAATTTTTTTCCAAAATTTATGCACAAATCCAAAATTTACCCCAGAATAATGCATAAAGAAAAAATTTTGAATGTAAATAATGTAAATAATGTACATAATTCCTCATCTCTTAAATATAGAACTGTATGATCTAGATTTAAATCTTCAATCAAAATTTCACAATAATTTATGTTCCAAATATTAGATTAAGGATAACAAATTTATTCTGAGAAATTAACTATTTTCATAATAAATCGAAGGTATTGTATTCCAACAGAAATATGGTAACAAAAAAGTTAATGTCCAGTATGATAGTTTATTCATTCTATATCCTGGATCGTTTATGAAAACTTGGCTGGCCATCAAGGAATATTACCTCTGAAGAGGAAGACCAAAGGAGACATGGGATGTAGTTGTGAAAGCTGCCTTTAAAGAAAGATAACTGCACAAAAGAGATGATAAAGACTGCAACAAATGGTGAGATGTTGTGTTGAAGAAGACCTATTCAACCCACACAAACATGGAGAAATGGTAATAATGATGGTAGTGATGGTGATGGTAATGATGGTGATGATGATGATGATGAATTTAAATAAATTACTGGTTTCAAAAGTTCATTATCTACCTTCCTTGCTCAATCCACACTTGTACCATATATATATACAAACATACACTCATACAATACATACGCATATATGTATACATATACGCACTTATACAATATGTACAAATATGCATATACACCTCTGTTTTGAGAGTATACACAAACACACGCACACACATGTATACATATATATAAACACACACATACAGTGGGTTTCCCATATCTTTGGTACCATGTACACATGTTATATCTAAAACCCTAACATACTTACAGAACACACAGTGCATACACGCATACATGCATGTGTGTATATGCGTACACAAGTCTGAGAGTAAATGCCAATAAAATAAGGATAGAGAAGAACCCATCAACACACTACTTCCCCCCCCCCCCCTGCTCCTACACCCAAACTAAACAGCATCCCCTCCCTAGTCCCCTAAAAACTAAAGGTACTTTGTCTTTATAATTATACACAAATATGTCTTCTTTTACTTTCTCAGCAGTTTGTAGAAATATTACATTTCTGAAATAAGATCCATTTTCTTCTGTTTTTGTTAGAATTTTCAGAGGAGTTTCTAACTGTCAGTATGTCTGAAGTAGTCAGACACCACACTGGGCCTTCTCCAAGTTGGGAACCAGGGGGTAATATTAAAATAAACATATTATATGTGTGTGTGTGTCTGCATAGTCTTATCTACAATAATCAACATAAAATAACACATGGAAGAACTAACAGCAAGGTTATGGTATGTGTGTGTAGATGTATGTGAGTGTGTGTCCACACATATAATATATATATACATGCACACACACACACACACCAAAGTTACTTTCAATGAGACAGTGAGCAACCAGTAATAAAACAGGCCACAAACAACCGTTTAGTCTGTATGGAGAAGCTGCCTTAAAATCCATTAAATGATCAATTTAAGATTTAAGATAATTAAGATCATATTTATTTTGTTGGAAACAACAAGAAAGAAGAAAATTCCATAAGATAGATATTTGAAGGAACTACTTGAATAGGAACACTTCTTACAAGAGGGGACAACAAGAATGAAAGGATGAGAAAGATGAGTCATTTAGTTAATAACCTTAAGAGGTTATTAAGAGAAGAAGTTTTGGCAGAACGACAACCATGGAAGTATTTATAGAATAGAGATAAAGGAGCAACGTTCTGGCAGTGATGAGAAAGGGGCTGGACAGGACCTATGATACTAGAAAACATAATCTGCAATGTTAGAAACTAAATTTTTAAATGATCAAGGACAGAAAAACACATGCAGGAGCACCGGCCTAAGTTTTACAATATTATCCCTAACAGGAGCAAATAAAAGACTTCTAAGGATGAAGAATACATATAGAGGAAAGATAACGATGAGACGAGTATAGAGAACCAACCTTCATACAGGTTGGTTTAGCGGCAGATTTAATATGTAATTTAATTTGTAATTATCAGATAAAAGTTAAATGTAAAACTGGAAAGACTCGGGAAGAACAATATCAAACATAGAAATGGGAATGTTGTTACAGTTTCTGTAATGATTAATGGAAGAAAAAAATTTAAACACTAAGCAGCTAATCAGTCATTGAATATGGAGCTAAAAAAATCCAGCTTTTCCCAGCCAATCACATAAATCATATTTCTCACTCAATCAAGAATTCAAAAAAGTACCCTGAGTAAAGAAGATGAGGTTAGATGTGATATCACCAAGATCTTAAATAGGAACTAAGAATAAGAGTGGACCAAGAACAGAATCTTGAATGCCAGATGAAATGGAATAAGTAGAAGAAAAGCCGTTTAGAATAAATTTAATGCCAAATCCATTGAGAAAATAATCCTAAGGAACCTTCCAGAAATTCCAAATGATATAAGCTTTTGGAGAAGACCAACATGCCACAAAACCATCTGCAATGTCAAGGCTAACAGCACTTGCCTCACCACATGCATAACAATACTTGCTTCACCACATGTGTAACAACACTTGCTTCACCACATGTGTAACAACACTTGCTTCACCACATGTATAGACATACAATTAGTTATTTTCTTGGCATGGAGTTTATTTTCTTTATATTTGTTGATGAGAAGGAATTTTTATTCTTATTTTTTTTCTGAATTTGTCTTTTAATTTAATTAAAAACGCTTGTATGTTTTTACATGGTCAAGTTTTATTTATGTTTTTTGTTTTTTTTGTCAACTTTGATTTTGCATGTCTTGTATTGTATTTAAGAATATTGTTGTCATAGTCAGGCAGGAATTCTGTTTTGCTCAAGGTCAGGGAAATTTAATGACTTGTTGGTTTGAAAGGGAAATTAACTGCAAAACTGATTGAGGGCACATTTGTTTCTCAAGGAATTTCTGATACTGTGAATGGCATTTCATGGTTGAGTTACTTTAGCTAATGTGTTTGGAATTTTGTAATGGTCAGGATTGGATGGTTTTGTAGCATGTTGAGATTGTTAAACTAACTGACAAATCAACGAACAGACACAGGCATTAAAGTCAAGAGAGAATCTAAAAGACTGGCCTTTTTCTTCAGAGCCAGAAATATTTCACCCTCCACCAAAAAAAAAAAACATTGGCAGAATTCAAGTAAGACACACATTGCAATGTTAGTGCCAAATCTTTGACAGTGCTTCTGCTACACATACAGATATCTTGGCAGCATCCTGCAAAAACCACTTCACTGATTCGGATGAAATCATTTACAAACACATTTTAACCTTTGACCTTCAGACATGCTTTACCCTTTCCCTTTGTCTTCTTTTTACTACAACTATAATGGCCCCTGTGCATTAGAGCTTGCAGGTCTTATGTCCCTTCCACCCAAATACTCTTGACTCGCCCACCCCTCATGGCCTGTATTGTAGTCCAACCCCTCCAGGCTCCATTTGAGCCATTGTGCTCAGTCTTTGCTCTCTCTAATGTTGGTCTCCTGGAATACCCACCTCACTGCATATCTTTCTGAAGCGGCAGACTTGTAACAATTCAGGCAGAAAAGAACATTAACGGTAACAGCCACACCAGTCTTGAAGCTCTACGAAGGTTTATGGACATGGCCCCTTCCTCCAAACCAGACCAACAGTGTACACACACGGACACACACACACACACATGGACACACACAATATCCAGTTTTTTTTCATAACGACATGGAGAAAACTAGAAGTTGTATTTGGTGGAAAGAAATGATAATGACCTATTTGATTATTATTATTATAAGTCCCCAGCAATAATAATAATAATAATAATAAAACAATAATACAGAAGACAAAGATGATGGTGAGGTGAAGAGTATGATGACACATGATGATGATGATGATTGCTATAATATAATTTAATGGCATTTAATATATTTTAAATTAAGTAAGAAAAGAAAAAAAAACCCTGTCATTGTAAAGGCAATAATAAGAGTAATAGAAGTTACATAAGAGAAAGTAAAGTTAGTGAAAGATGCCTTACTCTGAAGACTGTGTCTGTGACTGACCAATTCCCATGACCTGTGGACAGCGAGAGAGAGAGAGAGAGAGAGAGAGGACAGATTTAAAATTTGATATCACATACAAGGGCTATTATCTTAATAGATATATAATATGACTGTCTTACTATATTAAAAAATATATATTCTGCAGTGCTGTTATCAATTACCAATGCCTACTTAATACTCAATGTGCATGGCTCAGTAGTTAGAGCATTGAGCTTACGATCGAGAGGTTGTGAGTTCGATTCCCGGACTGGGCTACATATTGCGTTCTTGAGCAAGACCCTTTATTTCACGTTGTTTCAGTTCACTCAGCTGTAAAAATGAGTTGCGACATTACTGGTGCCAAGCTGTATCGGCCCCTTTGCCTTTCCCTTCGATAACATTGGTGGTGTGGAGAGGGGAGGCTGGTATGCATGGGTGACTGCTGGTCTTCCATAAACAACCTTGCCCGGACTTGTGCCTGGGAGGGTAACTTTCCAGGTGCAATCCCATGGCCCTTCATGACCGAAGGGGGTCCCTGACCCATCATTGTATCAATGCCTTCTTAATAGAAATGTGTTATATCAATGAGAACACATAATATTCATTTATTTGTTTCAGTCAGTTGACTGCAGCCATGCTGGAGCACTGCCTTTAATTGAACAAACTGATCACAGAACTTGTTCTTTGTAAGCCTAATACTTATTCTATCGGTCTCTTTTGCTGAGCCGCTATGTTACAGGGACGTAAACACACCAACATGGGCTGTCAAGTGATGGTGGGAGGACAAACACAGACATAGACACATTCAAGCTTCCTGTTGCGACCACAGCCATTTCTACATTGTGGAAACTGAGTAACCAGCTTATGTACAACAGGATTCTTTCAATTTCTCTCTTGGAAATTCACTCACAAGGCTTTGGCTAACGTGAGGCTATAGTAGAAGATACTTTCCCAAGGTGCCCCACAGTGGGACTGAACTCACAACCATATAGTCAGGGAGCAAGTTCTTAACCATACAGCCATGCCTGCATGCACACGTACACACACATGTACACCACACATGACGTTGTACTTACATTTTTGATATTGGATGCACAAATTTCGACAAACTGTGACTCAACGTATCCGACTGAAAGAAGATATTGAAACAAACATTTTAGTGCATTATTTACATTTGACGGATATACACAGCTTGGATTTTAACCTACCTACATAATTACATGCATAATTACATACATATACACACACACACACACACACACACTTTAAACTATATAAAAACATAAAAGGCTAAAATAAATTCAATAAACCAAGAACATAAAAGCGTTCCCACTTACGTCGACCATCCTCAGATTTGGCTAGCCATTTCCCTGCAGGATTGTTATGCATTCGAAGGATATTTATTCTGTCTCCTTTCTTAATGGCGAGATCTAGCTTGCCTAGTTTAAAAACTTCACCAGTGTATGTTCCTTCACTGAGTACCTGTTCGGTACCATCCATCTGTGGACCAATTAAATGGTAAATATGATTACAGCATTAACAAATTGTCTATAAAGAAAATACTATCATAATAGACCAGAGGACAAATTACAAGGAGTCGATGGAAAGTAGAGGGTTCAAGAGTCAGGCTCTGTTGTGGTGGGTGAGGTGGGCATGCAGTAAATGTGAATAAGACTCTCTGTTGGAAAGGAGTTGAAGACATTGGTTCAAGAGACAGGGTTGAAGGTGTAAAGGGTTGAAGTTTCAGATTAGGATTCAAATAAATAGGAAAATAGTAAAGGGCAGTGAATAAAGGGTTACCTACTTTAAGTTTGGCCCGCATTTTCTTTTCTTCTTTCTCTTGCTTTCTCCTCTCCTTTGAAAAAAAAATAAAACAATATAAGTGATAAAGTAACACAAACAATTTCTAATTTCCTCAAATACATCTTTTATCTTTTACTTGTTTTAGTCATTAGGGGGTGGGGTGGGGGTGGGTTAATAAAAATTGCTTTCAAATTTTTGGCACAAGGCCAGCAATTTTAGGGGAAAACCCCAATGGCACTTATTTCATCAATCTCGAAAGGATGTAAGGCAAAGTCAGCCTCTAACAAGTGAAACTACCAAATTCTAACCTCTTCCTGCTACTCAATGCTTTAGAATATCCTCCTTCTGCTCTCAGTCATCCAAATCTTGTTATCCCTCTTGTCTTTCCTGACTTTCTACCCCTATCCTGCAAAGATGAATAAAACTCTGACCTCTTAATCAGTGGTTCTCTCACTCTCTCCCAGACAAACCCAACCTTACATTTCCAAATGTTCCCAGCTATGTGACCTTACTTCTCCCTTCATCTCTTATGCAACTGTTCCACTAGGCCCCACCACACACTTTATGGATCAACATCACTAACCAATTTTGACTGAACATCATCTAATATATGTTATTGTTTAGCCTAAGGTCAGCCATAATTGACCCTCCCTACATTTTATCTCAAACCATTACATTTGCCTGTCTTCCTTCCGAAAATACCATTTTTTCCTTCTTACAATTCCTTACCTTCTTCAGAGTTCATTATATATTTTCAACAAACCATTTTTATATCTTCCTACTTCTCTGACTCTAAATGTTCCTATCTTATTGTACATTTTTCTTCACTCTGCCCTCAACTCTCTCTCTCTCTCTCTCTCTCTCTCTCTCTAACCTGGCTCTCCTAGAAATTTTAACAGAACTAAAATGATAGGAAGCTTCTCACTTTACTTCCTCCCACCCTATGCACACTGTCCTTTTCCCCTTCACTCCCCACACCTACAAATCCATATTTTCTTCTCCTTCACCTTTCTCAGACCAATTCCTGCTATCGCTTTCTATAATCTCTCTCTCTCTCTCTCTCTCTCTCCCTCCCTCCCTCCTTCTGCAAAGAAGAATAAAAGTCGAAAATGAATGTTTTCTCTCTTCTCAGCAAATCAACTCACAGCAATTTTCTTTTTTTCTATCAACTTTTATCAATCATGTGTAATTTACAGCTGCTGGTAACATTGTGTAAAGTAGTAGCAGTAGCAGCAGTAGCAGTAGTAGCCGTAGCAGCAGTAGTAGTAGCAGTAGCAGTAGTAGTAGTAGTTACTACAAGTAAAAATCCTCTGAATCCTGTTCCTTATGAGTTGACCCCATCTCTCTCGGTCTGCAGCTGTAGTTACTAATTAAACACCAAGCCAAAAGGAAGGAGACTCAATGTAGCCACTGAATCTGTTAGAAATAGCAGTTAAATCTCTCACAAACTGCATGGTATCTTCTCAAAAAAAAAAAAAGAACATACTGGATAATGTTCTAAATTACACTGAAGGACAGGAAGGTCATGGTTGGAATACCTCTGATCATAGGTCTGCTTGATAAGAGCTGAACTGAGGGTAACAGCTAACAACATTATCCACCACCACCACCACCGCCACTGCTACCACCACTACTTCTCTCTCTCTCTCCCTATCTATCCATCTATATATCTCTCTCTTTGTATCTACTGATCTCTCTCTCTCTCTCTCTCTCTCTCTCTCTCTCTCTCTCTATCGCTCTATCTATCTATCTACCTATCTATAACCCTCTGGTTGTTACTTATTAAGATTTATTCCAATCAGTGAAAATTCCAAGGTTATGAGGAATCATCGTCTCTTGAGTAACTGAACCTACAAACCAATTCCAGTTAACAATGACAATAAGCTTGTATTAATACCCATGAGAAGTCCATGAACATCACAACTCAGCCAGTGATAGATACAACCAGGGGTCACTGACTATTTAGTTTCCAACAATGTAAAATAAACACACACATGTACACACACACACACACACACACACTAACCTTCTCTTCTTTTTCTTTCCTTTTCTTCTCTTCTTTATCTCGCCGTTCCTTCTGTTCCTTCTCTCGTTTTTTTTCATTTTCCTGGAAGCTAGAGAAGAGGTCAAACAGGAAAGGTTAAACAAGAGGAAAGGTCAAGCAGAAATTAACAAAATTAGTCATGTGACCATATTTTTCTTAAAGACAATAAACTGTAAGGAATGGCTCAGAGGAACAAAAACATGTCAGATGTCATACTTCAGTTGTACCTGGTATTACATGATTCCAACAGCCCAGTCCACTTAGCAGTCAGTAGGTTCCAAAGTGTGGTAGAGTTCATTGTACTGTGTCCATGACCAAGACACAACTATTAACAGTCCAGTCTAATTAGCTGCATGCAAATAGGCACCAAAGTGTGGTTTAGTTTGTTGTGCTGTGTCCATGACCAACACACCAAACTGTCAATAGTACTGCTAACCTAGCTGTATAGAAGTAGGTTAAGAGTTAAAGTGTAGTTTATTCATTTGTTTTTACATCCATTTTTCCATGCTGGTATCGAGTAGATGACTATAACACTGAAGCATTGTTTTACAGCCAGGTGCAAACTTCCTGTCATCAACCCTTGTTTGCAGGTGGGAGATCTCTTATTTCACACATCTTCAAAAGTGCAAAGACAGTGGATGATTTGTTGACAGGGAAAATAATACCATTATTACAACTTGCAGCTCAGAAACTTTAGAAGGAGCTCAGATGTAAAAAAACACACACATACACACATCTATTTACTCACACATACATAGGTAAGTCTATCTGTCTGTCTATATATATATATATATATAGTTGGAATTTACAAAAGACGAAGACAGGTGTATAAACAACAAACAGGTGTATTAGTTTAATGCTCGGGAAGGTGAGAAAGTCTTTTATGTTTCGAGCCTACGCTCTTCAATTGAAAGGAACATGAGAAAATAAACAGAGAGAGAATGAAAAAAAGCTTTAATATATATATTACTACTGGATATACTTATGGATTCCACTGGACTCTTCTGTTGATGAAAAATTGCTCCAATACACCATGACGTTTGAACCATTTTGAATTTTTTGAATTTTTTATTTTTTCTTACTCTGCTTATTTTCTTGTGTTCCTTTCTGATGAAGAGTGTAGGCTCAAAACATAAAAGACTTTCTCACATTTCTGAGCATCAAACCAATACACCTGCTTCTTGTTCATACACCTGTCTTTATCTTTTGTCTTCCTGTAAATTTCAACTGCACACACACACATACACAAAAGGACCTCTGGAAGAATGTCATTTATAGACACTCCAACAGACTCAGGGCAGATGAGACCCTTCATCTCTTTAGCTGCTCCAACAAAGAAAAGGTAACTCCATGCATCTCTTGCATTCTGATAAATACTTGACTCATGTTCACTTGTTGCACCAAACCAATACAAGTTTGAAGGAGAAGAGAATGGGAATGGCTCTGCACAACTACGCCCACTGTAATAATATTCTTTGTGTCGGTTATTCAGCAAACCAAGACACTAATGCCATCACACTTTCTTCATAAGTCCAGTGATTAAGACCACTGGGCAGTTGTGCCTTTCTAAACTTTCATTTGTCAAAACAACAAAAGAGTCTGACATACACAAATACAAAAACTACCACCAAAAACATGAGCAGTATTTAATGCTTTATATAATGTGCATGCATTGCAGATCAGCAGAACATTAATTATGTGAGCTGAAATGAGGAAGTGGGGTTGGAGGTGGGGATTAAAACTGTATCACAGGTGACAATAATGGTGGTAAAAGATTACTTACTCAGTTAAGTCATCATAGGCATCGTCACTTTCATCAACTCTTGGCTGAAACGGAAAAGAATGAACAGAGTTAGAGGAAACTGTTGAAGGGGTGCATGCATGCAAATGTGTAGGCAAATGTGTGAGAACACACACACACACACACACACACACAGGTATCATTGTGGACATTGTCATTTTGTAATGTTGCCAGTCAATTTTCTCCATTGCAATGGGTTGGACAGATCTGTAAATATACACTCTTTCCATTCATTTTATGGCTGTGTCCTTGAGCTGTCATGTTCTCAACTGACAACAAACTATTAAACACTTCATTTTCCATCTTTACAGCTGGTTAACATCCAATGAGAAGCCCCTTAGATAGCTTCACCCAGTTGATGTATTCCAATCACCTGAGACACAGACATTGTTTCAGTTCAGATTTGCTCAATCTTTTTCATTTAAATCAACATTTCACATCCAGTGGATCATATGATAATCTTCCTTCCTCAATAACTGGAAACCCTCGAAATCCACCGTTCAGTTTTCTCTACAGGTTCCATTACAATACGCCATCATATATCTTACATTCAACACATACAATCCTCTAAATTCACTGTCAAACACCACCACACATCTTAACACACCACATGTAGCCTCCTACATTCATTGCTCATGTTTCACCACAATCACATGACATAGTCTTCTACATTTATTGTCAGTGTTTCACTACTGTACACCATCACACGTCTTACAAAACACCACATGTTATAATCCTCTCTATTTACTACCAGTATTTTGCTGCCATGCACTACCTCACATCTGTATGTGTGTGAGAGAGAGACAGACACACAGACAGACAGACAGAGACAGAGAGAACATAGAGGACAAAGGGCTAGGAAAGGAGAGAGACAGAGAACGAGGTTCATAGAAAATATTTGTTTCAGAAATAGCAAGTCTCTAAACTTCATATTCTCATTGCTCTCAGATAAGTTGGTCTGCTATCATTAGCTCCACTTCCTGTACTAATTATATCACCAAGGTGTGTGTGTGTATATATATATAAACCATCCCAGCAGTTCACATTGTCAGCTACTGCAGTGCATCTGGTGCATTTAAAGGTTTGTTTGTTGTCAGATTGCCAGATATTCTACAACACCTTCCCATGTATAACCACATACACACAAATGCACATGCACACACACACACAAATCTCTTGCTGTGATATGTCACCTCAATTTGCCATTCTGATTAAGAAGGCAATAATAAGAATAAAAAAGAAATATCCAGCAGTTTCACACGTGCCATTTACGAACATTGGAGATTGTGAAGAGTTGTGGAAACTCAGTGAGAAATCTCTCAACAGTATTAAGAGAGATAAACCGGAGACATTTTGGATTGTTACCAGAATAACTCATTATTGTTTGGTTTGCATCAGAGTCTCCAGAAATATCAACCAATATTTAGAGTGACACTCCCCATCCCTACCAATTAACTATGGTAATATGTATTTATATCTTATTTACTGTGAAATAAGGGTTTATTGCCAAGTTACAAAATTCATTTTTTTTTTGTTTGTTTGTATTACAAACACACACATGGGAGAGACAGACAGACAGACAGACAAAAAGAGATTGTACAGTTCTATATTTAAGAGATGAGGAACTATGTACATTATTTACATTATTTACACTTGCACATGGGCATATGACGTAGTGGTTAAGAGCGCGGGCTACTAACCCCAAGATTCCGAGTTCGATTCCAGGCAGTGACCTAGCATCGAAAAATACCTTAGGAATGAGAACCCAGGACACCTGATGAAGGCTGGAGGGTATATCAGCCGAAAGGTGAGAACAAATATCCGTCAAATGTAAATAATGTAAATAATGTACATAATGAAAAAGAGATTGGTATTCAAATTTTCCAAATTAATCTTTCTCACCACCACCACCACCACCACCACCGCCACTACTACCACCACCATACATACATATATTCACATGTGCATATGCACGCGCACACATGTTCACACACACACACACACACACACACACATAACACACACTACTTACCGTATTCCCAATATCATCATATGTCTGGTCAGAACTGGTAGTACTAGCAACTGGAATAAATTAATTAACGAACAGATTAATTAATTTTGTATTTAATTACTTATAACCTATTTATCATGCAGTTAAGTCATAAGATATGGCAGATGTGTAAATGTGTATATTTGTGTGTGTGTGTGGGGGGGAGAATGAATATGAGTGTGAGCGGAAGTGTGTGTGTGTGTGTGTGTGTGTGAATGTTGTTTAGCAACTAGTCAATGCTGACAGAGAAGAATTATAAAGAAGGGGGTGGGGAGTTCCAGCCATGACCATCACATATTTTATTTATCAGCAGGATAATGGTTTGTGGAAGCATATTTAAGAAATAATTGCAGAGATGGTAGTTGCATGTCAACGTAGTCCATAATCATATTAATTACCCAGCTGGCTAACGATATACTGCATGGCACCATTATTTCTAACAATTGATGCAGCAAGAATGATCCATGTTCAGGAGTGTTCGATGGCCAGAGGGAATGAGTTGAAATGACAGGTATTCTTTATCTCACATAAAAGACAGAGAAAATGTTCATGGCAAGGCTGAATATGATATAATATTGTCTGGGTTTGTAAGAGAATGCACAACGATGGTTTGATATATGAGACAAATAAAAACTGGGCATGTTGCATGAAGATGAAATATCTAATATTTCAAATAGAGAACCAAAATAACAGCAACAACAACAACAGCTGCTGCCACCACTATCACCTCTGTTGCAACAGCAGTGTCTTGCCACTTTAATGCCATCATTTGTGACCTCTTTTATGAGGTTTGGTATCTTGAGATCAGCATCCACCACTTCTTCCTATGTCTTCTCTTTAGTTTTCCTTCTCCACAGGTTCCTTCCACTCGAATGGTTTGGCCCTTCTTTTATCCAACCACCAGACATCACATGCATCGCATTGGCTTAATATTCTCTCTCTTGCACACCATGACTGATTCCTGTTATAAACAGCTTTTCTCTTGGCTTGTTCCTGCTCAGCCATTCATGCAAACTAACATTTCCTATTCAGTGGAGCATGCTTGCATCACTTCTTTCTAGCCTTTGCATAACATTTACATTCAATACCATGTTTCTCAACATTACACTTCATACACAAATATATCTGTGTTTACTTGGAGAGAGATTTTCTTTGGCGTCAGCAGAAATAAAGACTCACAGAACTATTCCCACCCCATTCTGGTTCCCTATACTTTCAAAATACCCTCTTCCACTACTAATTAGGTCCCCCACCTAGGTAACAGAAGCTATCAAGTTCTTCTAAAGAAACCTTCAAGCATTTACCGTTAGTTACTCCTGTGCATCTGATTTGCTATTTACAAAGTCCTTCTACACTGCCAGCATGTTTTTGATCCCACTACATCTGCTGTGCACCCATATGGTATTCCACCTTATTCCTTTTCTACACATCAAACACGGCCCCTTTCCAGGTGGCAGTGGAGTTCTGTTTTCTTTCCTGTTAACTAAAACTTTTTGTTTTTGACAGATTTACTTGAAGACTTCAGGTTTTGCTTTCATAAGTGGAAATTCTTTATTGATTCTTCAACAACTGAGAAAATTAAGCCATTAACATACAGAGATTCCCATAGACAGCCAGTCTTAAAGTCTTAAACTATTCTCTTGTGGTCTGAAGAACTAATAAATAAGAACGAACTCAGAATTGAGCCCTAATGGACACCTACCCACATGCTAGATTCTTTGCTGAACCCTTTGCTAATTCTCACTTTACAAGATGGCATCTATGTACATGGCATACAAAGCTTTCACAAACCATTCTGCTTTCTTTATTAACTCTTATTGCTCTCGGCTATTAAAAGTATGCATCAACAAGTAACAGCTATATGCAAATATATTCATGCTTTAATTTCTTTAAGCCATGTCTAAACTGTATGAAATAATTTCAGATTGATTCACATTCATAATTAATAAAGCTTGATAATTTCAACCTTTTTATGCTACTTTGTAATGTGAACTTTCAACAGCTTCCCCACTAATGTCTACATCATCATCATCATCATCATCATCGTTTAACGTCCGCTTTCCATGCTAGCATGGGTTGGACGATTTGACTGAGGACTGGTGAAACCGGATGGCAACACCAGGCTCCAGTCTGATTTGGCAGAGTTTCTACAGCTGGATGCCCTTCCTAACGCCAACCACTCAGAGAGTGTAGTGGGTGCTTTTACGTGTCACCCGCACGAAAACGGCCACGCTCGAAATGGTGTCTTTTATGTGCCACCCG
>NC_068990.1:92389442-92392801 GCF_001194135.2 Octopus bimaculoides | reverse complement strand
ACTGTTAGGGTGTGGCACTTTTTCACGCAGCTATCCTCCTCCATTCTCACCACATGTCCATACCAGCGCAATCGTCTCTCTTGCACGCCACAACTGATGCTTCTAATGTTCAGCTTTTCTCTCAAGATACTTACACTCTGACGGGTATTCACATTGACATTACACATCCAACGGAGCATACTGGCTTCATTCCTTGCGAGCTTACGTATGTCCTCAGCAGTTACAGCCCATGTTTCACTGCCATGTAGCATGGTTGTTCGTACGCATGCGTCATACAGTCTGCCTTTTACTCTGAGTGAGAGAAATGATATTCTCACGGAGGCAATGTGGCTGATGCCAGTGTTGCACATAAAGAGCTCCTTTTGAGTGCTGGGCCTCTTGGAGGCAATGACAAGTGACTGAGACCTTTGGTAATATGCTGTGCTTAAGAAGAAATCATAGTCACGATGGGTGCTAAATGATGATGATGTCATTTTTAACAATATATTCAGTTGCTCATCAAAATATTGAGCTGACTGGTTTAATTCCTTACCAAAAATGATATATACCATTTTAAAATTAGCAAAATATTACATGAGAATGAAATGCCATTTCAATATTTGAAGTTGGATAAAATAAGAATTTGAACAAATTCTGTTATTTACACCTATGTTATAGTCCCCACATATTCTGAGATTTCCATCTACCTTCCACACAACCATTAAAAGAGAGGTCAGTTTACTCCCATAAGGATGAACCGTTTATAAAATACCCTTTTTAATTAGTCTTCTCAGCTTCATTACAGCTAATGGTTTAATGTTGATTGGTAATCTCACTTCAGAATAACATATTCTGAGATCTCCATCTGCTTTACGCAACAACCTTTGATGTAGAGGTCCATTTATTCACCTCCTCATTAGGAACTTCTAAAAAGACCTTCACTAATTAGTTTCCTGAGCTTCATTATGATTAATGTTAAAGTGGATTGTTAATGATCTTAGTTCAAAATAACAATAACATGGCTTGATATTTCTTTTGAGAAGAATGTTAGCTCCAATGCCAGCATCTAATACTGGTGTATCAACACTTACTACATCCTACTAACTTTTTTTCACATTCAGTCACAATGATACTCAAAAATTCTATTCTCTCATCAGATATTTCAATTAATGTGTCAAACTTATCTGAAACTGCAACGAGTGACCTATGAAACTACTTTAGTTTGGCATCACACTTCCTTAATTTCAATTTCTTCAAATCAATCAAGAAGATCTGAGGTATCACAATTACCTGACTGCCAGTGTCAACCTGCATCTTAATGTTGATATTGAGTTTCGCATATAGTATGAAAGATCACTTATTTTTACCCATGCAACACATTTTGACAATGCATGCTTATATCTAGAAAAGCAACATAGAACCAGATATATACTTGTTCCTCTCACCAAATGATTCAGTCATATCATTAAGATTACGCTTATTCTATATTAATACACACACTTGAAATAGCATTGGATTAAAATACTGCAATCTACTTTTATTCTGAACAAAGCCCTGTGTCTTTTAACATACAAGTCTCTTAGAGAAGTGTCTCTGAGACAAAATATCATGGCTAGTGCCATTTCACATTTGCTATAAATGTTATACACACTGATGCTTATTTTAAACAATCATTTAAGTCATCTGAAATTTAGAAATCATATGAAACTCCTGAATGGATTTAATATAGACATTAAACCTCCAAGAACCTGACAAAATATTTAAGTGCTTTTATACAATGTTCAGACGATTGCTCTACATCTATGAGGCTCATTTGAATCACTTTATCTTCTGTATTCTTCCCTTGAATTCCATTTTCTTCCGATTCACAAAACACAAGCTGATTCACATCATCTCTGATAATAAGTCTGAAGAGATTCAGTCAGATTTTGATGTCTAGATAAGAATCTGACTCCAACAATTTTCCAGTTTTTTGGCAGGATAGACTGAAGATATTATTGGAGATCTTCCATTACTAAAATCCATTTCTCCAAATTTATGAAGTTTAAAATTTTTGTATGGCCATTGTACCTACTATAGAATAAACAGTTTTTTTTTTTTGTTTTGTTTTTCATCAGTACCCAGAAGCATTATTTATTGTTCAAGCTGTGGAAACGAAGAATGACAGCCTAGCCTCTCTGACATCTTGCATCATAACCAAGCCTCTCTAATATCAGCCATCACAGCCAAGCCTCTCTAATATCAGCCATCACAGCCAAGCCTCTCTAATATCAGCCATCACAGCCAAGCCTCTCTAATATCAGCCATCACAGCCAAGCCTCTCTAATATCCTGGTCATTTAGTGGAAGTTCATTATTCATTGACTATGCCATTGTCAAACCATGCAATGTTTATCAACATAAAGCCATAGCTGCATGCAATCCTCAAAATTCAGAAGCTTTATTCAACTGAATAGCCAAGCTGTGACATTGAACTTGCAGCCATCTTAAATAGTCTTAATCAGCAAGTAAACTAAATGCCATGTTACCAATATTATCAAAACAATGGCATCACAGAAATAAACAATGGCAGCAACAATATTAAAGAATTTAACATCTGTACTAAAGTGTAAAGTTCAGTATGAATTCTTGTA
Source organism: Octopus bimaculoides (assembly GCF_001194135.2). Classification (NCBI taxonomy): domain Eukaryota; kingdom Metazoa; phylum Mollusca; class Cephalopoda; order Octopoda; family Octopodidae; genus Octopus; species Octopus bimaculoides. Next base: position 92,390,190 of record NC_068990.1, on the reverse strand, counting down.
ATGGATAATACACATTTGAAAATGATTCATTGCTTCCAATATTGAATAAAATGTAACTTACCAGGTCTTCGAGGAGGAGGGGGTATTGGTCGGTAACCGGTAGTGCTACTGCTTTGTGATGAAGTAGAGTCTTCTATTTCTTCTTCTTCTTCTGTCATGTCAGGACTGAATTAAAAAAATCCAGACATCACATTTGATTAAGGATTCACTTGCAGACACTGACCAGTATATAAACATCCTTAATTAGAGAGAGACGGACAGACAGACAGACAGAACACGTGTGTTTCTACTCATATTGAAGCTGATGAGACAAAACAAGGCTGAAACCCCAATCTTTCAATTCCTGTAGTTTTTACTTTAAGTGCTATAATAAATACTCCAAAATATTTATGGATCAGACTGTATAAATACATATTGTGTGGTAAGAAGCTTGCTTCTAAACTACATGGTTCTGGGTTCAGTCCCACAACATGAAACCTTGAGCAAGAGTCTTCTATTATAGCCCCAGGCCAACCAAAGCCTTGTTAGTGGATTTGGTAGACAGAAACTGAAAAAAAGCCTGTTATATGTGCATCTTTGTGTTTCTATCACAGTTATTTGATACAAAAGAATCTACCAGTAACTTTTAAGTACTGAGTACCAGAAGAAAGTACATTATTGACTAAGAAAAAACGTGAATTTCTTTAATGAGAACTTTGTGCCTGGCGACTATATATATATATGTATATATATATATATATATATATAT
>NC_068990.1:92376278-92385339 GCF_001194135.2 Octopus bimaculoides | reverse complement strand
TATATATATATATATGTATATGACAAGTTTCTTTCAGTTTCCATCTAACAAACCTACTCACAAGGCTTTGGTCAGCCTCAGGCTATAGTAGAAGACACTTGCCCAAGATACCATGCCGTGGATTGAACCTGGGACCATGTGGTTGGGAAGCAAACTTCTTACCACATAGCTATGCCTGCACCTATACATATATATATATATATATATATAAGAGTAGTAAATATATATAAATAGTGTAAGTACACACTCTAAAGATAAGATAGATACTCTGGGAAAACTGTGTTCTTGCCCCCAAAAGAACACTGATGTGTCAGGTGATTAACAACAATGAAAGTCTTTGTCGGGCAATATGTTGAAGGGTTCATTTGAATGTCAGATAAAGTGTACATATGTAAATTAATAAACAAATAAATAATGATGACGATGATGGTGACGATGTGAAGAAAATCGAAGAACATAACAACTGAAATGTAGAGTTGAAAGAAAGTGCAGGTTTAGGAGAGTTATCATTTATTGTACAAAACAAATGGAGTTTGAATTTTGGCAAAGATTTCACTTGGAAAAATCAAAAATAAGAAAAGACTATAGAAGCAAGTTGAATAAAGAACTAGTTTTATCAAATAATCAATACATTGAAAATACATTCCATTAATGGTTAACTAGAAACTGAAGGAATTAAACTTAAAAGATTGTTGACTTACATTAGAGAACAACGCTGTTCTTGCCCCTGTGATGTATCATTAGATTCTGAAAGGAGAAAAAAATATTTCAAAGTTGAATATAAATTATCAATAAGAATTGTTTTGTTCTTTAAAAATAAGCATTTCAAACCCAATTCTTCTTCCTTTCTTCTTTGCAGATCTTTTTTTTTTTACATTTTCGACTTTTTGAACTTCGAGTTTTATGATTTATAGTTGTTTCATGTTAACTTCCAAACCATAAAATAGTCTTAATTCATGTTTCTCTTTTAGTAAATAGATAGAAAGAAGTTAGTTCTACATACAGCTAGAGATGTAATACTTGGGCACATTGTCAGTATTGTATCTTGGGGTTACTGGGTGTATTGGTTCTCAAAACATACACCCTTGTTCAGGCAATTGAACCTAGGGTGATCAAGCTAAGGCCTGTGTCCAAGCAGCATTCTACTGATACCACCGGTCAACAATTTCCAACCACAGCCATCTAGATGCTTTCTCAGTAGCCACTACATTGTTATTGGTAGCTGTTCTTCTGCTCATTCCTGTAACATCCAAGGTCTCATAGGCCTTACTCAAGGAACAACTAAGAACACTCAACTTCCAAACCATAAAGTATTCCTGATTGAGGTTTCTCTTTTAGCAAATACATAGATAAAGGTAAGTTCAACATCAATAGCTACATCATCATTGTTGTATCCTGAAGTTTCTGGGTGTTTGGGGGTCTTCAACATACACATTCTCTCAAGGGCCTCAACCTAAATAGATGCTTCAGTTCAAGCAGCATCCTGCTAACACCAACAATCACCTCTTTTCAATTGGAACTGTCCAGAGGCTTTTTCAGCAGCCTCTGCACTGTTCTTGATGGCTCTTCATCTACTCCTATGTCCATGGTTCCACAGGTCTTAATCGGGGAATGACCTGTGAACCCATAAAGCGTAACGGATTCATGTTTCTCTATTAGTAAACAGACAGAAGTAGGTTACTGGATATTAATGGTTGATAAAAAACTGGGGTGACATGTAATGTATCATGTCTTTACGGGTCTCCTACTAGAGAGACTAAATCGAAGAACAAAGTCAATAAATAAAAAACACAGGCGCAGGAGTGGTTGTGTGGTAAGTAGCTTGCTTACCAACCACATGATTCCGGGTTCATTCCCATTGTGTGGCACCTTCGGCAAGTGTCTTCTACTATAGCCTCGGGCCGATCAAAGCCTTGTCAGTGAATTTGGTAGATGGAAACTGAAAGAAGCCTGTCGTATATATGTGTATATATATGTGTATGCGTGTGTATATGTTTGTCCCCCCAACATTGCCTGACAACCGATGGTGGTGTGTTTACATTTCTGTAACTTAGCGGTTCGGCAAAAAGAGACCGATAGAATAAGTACTAGGCTTACAAAGAATAAGTCCTGGGGTCGATTTGCTCAACTAAAGGCGGTGCTCCAGCATGGCCACAGTCAAATGACTGAAACAAGTAAAAGAATAAAAGAGTAAACTAACAAGGGAACCTCTATGTGGTCATTGGATCTGGTAGAAATAGCAACTGAATTGTCCTCAAAGTACACAAGACTGTCCTAAAAACATAATTGGACAGTGTAGTTTTGTATATAAAAAAGACTGGGTAGTATGTCTTTGACCATAAATGAGTGCCCTATCACAGATGACCTGGGGTTAAACAACTACAACAACAACAATGCCGCCACCACCACTGACACACCTCCCCCTCATTACTGCCACCCTTTCCATAAGAGAAAGCAGTAATTAACAATTGATTTTAAAGATATTCTCATTAAAAGACCATACATGTGCAGCATATCCGAAATTCCTGCTATTCAATAATCTAGATGCTGCTATTCCAAATATGGACATTTTAAAGTTATTTTATATTTTCAGATGGAATTAATATTTTTCTTGTTCAGTTCTGGTGTTGTACGAAGTATCGGATTATTCTTGTTTCTGTGGAAAACTATTTTAGTTTTCTTTATATTGAATCAGGATTTTCTAGAAATAGACCAAAATCTGTAAGGATTTTCACATTGAAAGCTACATATTCAGCTTCATAGATGGTTTGGAATTATCTCAGTTCTAAGATTAATATTTCCAGTGAAACACACACACACACACACACAACAGGCTTCCTCTTCTAGTTCCATCTACCAAATTCACTCAAAAGGCTCTGATTTATGTTAAAGGGCACCAAGGTGCTATGCAGTGGGATTGAACCTGAAACCACATGGTTGGGAAACAAACATTCTAGTCACACGGTTGTGCTGTACTTGTATGAACTTCTTAACCATACAGCTTCATAGTGATTTCACAAGCATTGGTGCAACTGAAACAAAGCACTCAGTACAGTGTTTAGTGATAGGAATGGCCAAACCAGATATTAGACTATCATACAGTCCCATCATAGATTCATACAGTCCTATCATAGATTAGACTATCATACAGCCTTGGATCCATCAGATCCTGTCAAATCATCCTACCCATACCAGCATGGAATATGGATCTTAATTGATGATGATGATGATATCAAATCAAATTATATTATGGTAGAAAATTATTTGACTGAATGTATAAGAACCTGCGGAGATTGGAGAGAAACGATGTAAATAAGACGTTGCATGTATAATGTGGACTTATATGAATGTGGAGGTGAGGTGAGAGAGTGGTTGGCTTTTAAAGGTGGCAAGCAGTGTATGTCTGAGAGATGGCTACATTGGTTAAGTATGGTATGGGCATGCGATGTGATTGGATAATGCGTGCTGGGTGATAGAATGATGTAATGTGCTGACAGTGAAGAGTATTTGTGGTAGCAGAAGACCAAAGAAAATATGGAATCTCTAGATGTTGGGTTTCATAGAAAAGATGATGAAAGACCACAATTAGTGGCAGACAAAATTTTCATGACAACATGGAACAAAAAAAAAACCCCAATGCTTGATAGTAATAATGATGATGATGATAGTTGTAATAATAACATATTTAGTTCTAATAATAACAACAAGCTCTAATACAACAATAGGCCTTAACATTTGTCATACTCTAATACCAATTGTACATTGTATGTCATAAATCAGCAATAAGCTCTAATATATATATTATAAACTAAGATGCTACTATATATATATATATATATATATATGTACCTCTCTCTCTCTCTCCATATATATATATATATAGGGTATAATATTAGAGATATTTTCCTTTGAATAAATTTAATTTCATAAATTTTCTTTTAATATTTTTTTTTACAATATTTTGTGTTCTTTGTATTATTTATTATATTTTTTTTCTTTAAATCCCTTTCATACTCTGCCAAGTAATTGAAATAATAAAGCTATACAGAAGCTAAGATTCTTCAAGGAATACATTTCTATAAACTGAATATAAATGAGAACATTTCTGCTTAATAATAACATAATTTCCATCTCCTTAGTTTCTCTTTCATCAAACAATTCACAGTAAATCCATAGTGTAGAGTTTCTGTGTGTGTGTGTGTGTGTGTGTGTGTGTGTGTGTGAGAGAGAGAGAGAGAGAGAGAGAGAGAGAGAGAGAGAGAGAGAGAGAGAGAGAGAGAGAGAGAGAGAGAGAGAGAGAGTGAATGTGTGTATGTTTGTGTTCCCTTGTTTTGACATCTCATGGTGGTTGTAAATGAGCATCACTGTCATACAAGCAGTGTCGTTCATTTCCAATATTCTGCAGAAATGTGTCTGGCCACAGGAAAATTTTACTTTGCTTAAAACAGATTTGTGGGGGAATGAGGTTGGGTGGGAGTGTGGGGGACATTTGCACAATAAGACCAAAAGGTCATCATCACATTTCTCTCCAGTTTTTCACAGAGTATCCAAGTTCAACATCCACGTCTCGCAAAGATTCTTACACCTACTTCATAAATCAAATGACTTCAGATTTAATATCTGGCCACTTTTTCTCATTAAACTTATCCTCAATCTCTCAAATAGGTTAACATTACAAATCTCAGAGATTTTACTGAATTTTCTCTCTCTGACCTCCACTAATGTTCCACATACTTTGTTCTTATGTTTCACTCACTACCATGTAGCATCATCCTCCTAAGATATACATCACACACACACACACACACACACATGCTATGCCTTTCATACAAAGAAAGAAGCTCTTTGTTGTCAACAGTGTCATGTCTTCCTGAACTTCTTCCTCCCTTTCATTATCCTGGCTACGAAACTCTCACAACAGTTCCCTCCCACTCTGGTACTAATTAAATCACCTAGGTAACAGAAATTATCAACTATGACTAGTGAACCACCCAAATATCCACTAGAGATTGTACGGCTTCAATACTTCAGTGGAATAATGTTACCAAAGTAGAAAGCTGTCAGATGGCATTCTGGAAATTCTTCTGAATAATTTTATGACAGAATGGTGGGTGTTATGAAGAGAGAAGAGACATCTCGATGTATTTCTGGGCTACTTGTCAGTTATGTAATATTTATAACATAACTTAGAATACTTCCTGTCCACATATTGTATATGTAAAATAATAAGAAGTCATGTAGTATATTTTAATGTATGTCTTGGATAATTAACTTTTAAGCATTTCTATTTTCCAAGCTAAGAAATGTACAATCTTTTATATTTATTCAATGATTCTTTCATTATTACATGAACAAATATGGTGGAATCTATGCTTTGCTGATGAGGTCAGAATAATGCTGAAATTTGTCTGCATTCATCTTTGGACTTCTTGCACTATATCCCTTGAGGTAACGTTTGCTTTCCTGTAACTACACTCAAATTTCCACTTTATTTTTTACTGTCAATATATGAAAAAGCTTGCAAGTGAGAGAAAGGGGGTAGTGGGAAGATAGTGGGAGAGGAGGAAAGGGGAGAGGGGGGAGATAAGAAGGGGAGAGGGGGGAGATAAGAAGAGGAGTGGGAGAGAGAGGAGGAGGAGGAGGGATATCAGCTATGTCAGCTGATGAAGGAAACATAATATAGTCAAAAAACAGACTTACTTGATAATTCTTCAACTGCTTTCTCATATTGTCTCAACAGAAATATTATTTCATTGGATTCCAGTTTCCTGGGTTTGGAAGGACATTTTTGTACAGTTTGTAATTTTGATTTATTGATTAATTGGAACTTTTTGTTGTCTCTCTTTCTTACGATCACATCTTTGTCATTTAATTCAAAGCCTTTTGGGAGGGAATCACTTCGTTCAGGAGTTGGCGGCGCTGGCACTTTACTTTTATTTCCTGTGTTTCCATGAATTGCTTGAGCCAAAAGTTCCGTTCGCTTCTTAATTAAACTACCTCCAAGGGACTTTATTTCTTCAGGATCACGCATTGCGATTCCTTTGTCAAGAACTACGTGTTTAGGGGAAGCATTTACCATTGTTTGGGGACTTTCTGTGGAATTTTCATGATTGCTCTGCTGGCTGTTCTGCCGACTGGTTTGGTAAGGAGACTTCCGCACGTGAAGTTGTTTTGTTGAAGTTGTGTTTGTAGTTTCACAGGAAAAAGCAGCTGGAATGTTTATCTTGTTTGTTGTGATACTTAATCGTGATCCTGACTCCGAAGATGATCCACCATTTATCACTGAGTTACTGTTCGGTGTATCACAGGACGACTCAACTTTATTATTCAACAACTTTTTCCCCGATTCTTCTTGTTTCAATAATGATTTCTGCTCTAAACTTGAAATGGATTTTCGATCAAGTGTTGAAACATTCTTCCGGTCTACAGTAGAAACATTCTTAGATTCCAAGGTTTTGAGAGAGGGTTTTGTTGTTGATGTTGTGTTTGTTATTTTATCTGTGGTAGTGTGGGGTTTGAACTTAGAATTTCTATCAGAGACTTTCCGTGTTGTGTTGATTTCAGTTTTATTGGACAATGGTGCATCAAATCGGGCTTTCAGAGCAGAAACAGTGACATTTCCCTGACCCTGGTAAGAAAAATAGACAAAAGAAAAGGAAATAAGTCATAATCATAACATATATTATGTGTATAAAATACTTATGTATGTATGCATGTATATATGTTTGTTTGTATGCATGTATGTACATAAGTGTGTATGTATTTAGTTAAATAACTGACTTTGTTATTTCATTATAAAGCTGAAGGGTCTTATATAAAATTATGATGACATGTTTTAATAATTCAAATACAAACATTTAAAACAGACAATTTTGAATCAGAAACCAAACCAATAGCAAAATAAATAAGCAAACAACAAAAAGAAAACAGTTTAACATCTTATAATTCTATTATAATTCCTTTCACATCCTGAATGTATTTTTAGAATATAAATCAGAAACTGTTTATTGGACACTCTATTACAAGTCCTTGGACTGACTCTTTGGTTTGAGGATATCTTCTTCCCTATCTCCTACCACAAGTCATGGAGGCTCTCTAAAAAAGGATCACGATGCTGCCCTTTCATTTCTCTAATTAAGCCCAGTGGAACCTTTGCTTTTTAAATATAGACTTTTGGTAAAGACTATAGTGTCTGTTGAGTCACTTTCATTAGCTTACAGCTGTTTCAGCTATGAGAAACTGCGCATCCAGAGTTGAGTGTCAATGTGACATAGTTTCTTCAGAGCCAGTTATATGAAGTGTTTTTTTTTAATGAAGAAAGCATTTAAATGTATAGTTGCATCCATATAAATACACACACACATGGATACAGACATACATACATACATGAACATACGTGTGTGTGTGTGTGTGTGTCTATGCAACAAAACTTCCATAAACTATAAAATCCCTTACTAGAACTATAATCTCAATGAAGGACAATCACACAGTATCAAGATAGAGTATGATATATACAACACACAAAAACAGACACACACTGGCACATGCCTGGTAGGATATAACAATCTAGTAAAACACACACAACACACACACACAAAGCACCTTAAGAAACGAGCTCTGCAATAGTGAATGGATGCATTCAATTTCACAGTGTGGCTACGGACTTACTTATTAATCTTATGAATAATTTGTTCACTTGATCCAACAGCTGAGTACAAATCCTTAAAACTGATAGAGGAATCCATTTTCTTTTTTTACATGAATAGACAATTATATCCAAACCACAGCAGTTATTTAATTATCTTCAAAAGTTAGTAAACAGGAGATGGATCTTCGTTGATTTCAATGATGAGGATCCAGTTGTTTGACTGCTCAAATAAATCACCTGCTCTTGAATTAACTTGTAAGTGGTTGAGTATTCCACAGACTCATGTACCCTTAATGTAACCCTCAAGTAGAATCAGACAAGGCTGTAGTTTTAAATTACAGATACATGGCTGTATGGTTAAGAAGCTTGCTTTGCAACCCCACTGTTGCGAGTTCAGTTCCACTGCACAACACCTTGGGCAAGTGTCTCCTACTGTAGTCCCAGGTCAACCAATGCCTTGTCAGTGAATTTGGTAGATGGAAACTGTGTAGAAGCCTATCATATATATTTACGTATATACCATGCTTATGATGCCTATTGAGGTAGAAACATGTCTCTATGTCTGTCCTCCAAACAATAAGTCTCTCCTTTTCTTTAATGGGATGTCAACTTTTAGAGAATTTTTGGAATTATCTCTCCTTCTCAAGTGGAACTGGTCTCATCTGCTGTTTGGTTAATAAGATACGTTCTCTAGAGGCAGAGATAGTTTTAATGAATCACGACTCTATGTTGTATGGTGTTTGATACACCTGTATTTGTTCATGGTCGTTTGAATCCTTGCCACTGGCCACTCTGAGTTGTTTCTCTTGATTCTGTTTTTGTTTGAATTATTTAATAGAGAACTACAGAATCTTAAAATCACTGACCCTGAACAGGTAAGAGGGGGCGTGGACATGGCTGTCCACTTTCTGGAGTACATTAGGATGAGTGTTCTCCTGGAGAAAGGTAGGGGGGAAAGACTTGAAAGCTAAGGAAAGAGAGAGAGAGAGAGAGAGAGAGATGGGGGGAAGACAAAGAGAGAAAATACATATAAAACTGTGTGCAGCTTAAATGTTATGAGTCAGTGATGTGATGTGACCCTTGAACAGGAAAATGGCCTATCACTATCATCACAGCCACCACCACCACTGAAACCCACTTTCATCACTGACGCAACCACCACCACAACAGCAACAATAACAGAGCTATGACAATGTTTAAGAGGTCTGACTAGCATTGTTGTTGACATGTCTAATCCTTAAATCTGCAGGTTTGATGCCTTCAGCTAACCTCTTTCATACAGTGGCTATTGTGTATAGAACTAACCCTAACATGACACGCACACACACACACACACAAAACAGGTTACACAAACAGTAGAAAACTGAGGTATCTTAGTAATATGATAAAATAATCAATTATATATATATATAT
>NC_068990.1:92372289-92376119 GCF_001194135.2 Octopus bimaculoides | reverse complement strand
CAGGTTGATTCAAAAGTCTCCATACATAGGAAAAATTTATTTTTTTATGAGAAAACGGTTTATAAAATCCCCTAGATTCCCTGATCTGACCCCTCTTGATTTCTATCTTTAGGGGCATTTGAAAGGCATGGTGTGTTGCAGAAAGATAAAAGACATAAATCATTTGAAGGAACGCATCACCAACTCATTTGCACAAGTATCACCAGATGTGCTATTACAAGTTCACAATGAGTGGGGTAAGCGTGTTGCGACGTGTATTCAAAACAATGGTAACCATATAGAGACTGTTAAATATAAAAAACTGTTCTTATAAACTGTTTCTTATAAAAAGATAAATTATTCCTATGGATGGCGACTTTTGAATCACTCTATATATACACACACACATTATGTATATATGTATGTATGCATGCATGCATGTATCTATTTATTAGATTAATTTCATAACCTATTCATTGCATTGTAATGTAATTGTGCATCCCACAGACATGGCGTAGCCTTAATGTAATCCACAGGTAGAATGAGGTGAGTCAGAATGTGTGTGTGTGTGTGTGTGTGTGAAACTGGCCCTTTGAATACAAACACACACATATACACACACCTGTTAAGTTTGAATGTCAAGTGTTTGAGAGAAAAGGAGAAAAGAAGGGGAGAGGTGTTTGTGAATGACAAGAAAGTGTTTCAGTTGTGTGTGTGCATGCATGCATGTGTGTGTGTGTGTGTGTGTGTGTGTGTGTGTGTGTGTGTGTGAAGTAAGAGAGAAATCCTAGAACAGCAGAAGATAATGTCATATCCTTGTCAAAATCAGAAATAATGGGGTGGAGTGAGAAAGTGTGATGTATGAGAGATGAGAGAGAGGGGGGAGGGAGGAGGGAGACCTTAAAACATTAGATAATGTTATATATGGTCCCGTTAAGTAAGAGAGAGAGAGAGACCCTAAAACAGCAGATGATGTCAGTCAAAAGGGGACAAAATTAGAAGCCAATTCTTATAATTTGATTGTAGATTATTGAATGAAATTGAATTATAAGGAAATGTGGAGGGTAATTGTGATAATGTAAAGGGTAGAGCAGTGGTGGCAGGGGTGGGTGATAAAGACATAGTAGCTGCTGCAGTGGTGGTGGTGGTGGTGGTGGTGGTGATAGTGGGTAAGATATGGTGGTAGTGTTGAGTGATTTGGAAGACAGTGGTGGTGGTGGTAGCTAAGATAATATGTTGCCAGTGGTTAAGAAGATGGTGGTGGCGATGGGTAAGGTGATAAAGTGTGATATTGGTTGGGTGGATTATGGCGATAAGGTACATTCAGCAGAGAAATGCTTTCACTGATTTGCCAAATAACCGCCATCCCCAGTAACCTAATAAAAATATAAAACAAGAGTTAAAGAAAACTAACTCAAATACGTTGATGGTATGAAATCAGATAAAGAAATTAAAAGTCGATATATGGGAGGTGCTCACAGCAATGGTTTAAAACAAAGTTTGTTTATTATATACCACTGCTTCAAGCCAAACCCATAGTCTTTCAATCAAGTTTAGAGTTGCCTCACTTGCCGTCCGGTGGGGAAGACAGCAATGAAGCGAGAAATACATCTACCAATCCATAGGAGGGGCTCTGAACTAACTTAGGTGTTTTTAAGGTAACCTAAAGTGAGATTTTTTTTCCATGGCAAACTGCTGTAGAAATGCCTTTTCACAGGTTAAATTTACAAGCATTTATACGTGCATACTTTTACATACAAACATATCCCTGAAGATATATGTCTATACACATGTGCATGCGTACACACACACACACACACACACACACACACACACAGATAACAGCTATTTAATTGATGCAAGGCTACTGATAACTGAGGTGTCCATTAGCCTTGCAAAACCAATAATCTGTACTTGGCTGTTGACAGAGCAATGTTTATTGGGAGTGGAGAATGAGAAAAATGTTGCATAATATTGACTTGAGTGACATGTGACATTTTGAGGGGAAACTATAAGGGTATGAATGCCAGGACAGAATGTAAGGGTCAATATTAGGACAGACGTAGTACTGAAAGGGTAAATAGTAGAAGTTTACTTTAAACAAATATCAATGTTTCTTGAACCTACTTTCTTACACAAGGAACAACAGAGAGAAAAGTGAGCAGTGGCAGCAGTAGCACTGCTGCTGCTGCTGCTACTACAACAACTGAACCCGGAACCATGTGGTTAGTAAGCAAGCCACTTACCACACAGCCATGCCGTATATACAAACAATTAGAAACACATACATAATTACTTATAGAAACATACAGGCATGCACACATGAAAAGAATACCTGTGGAGACAGACACCTACGTTCAGAAATACACACATAAATATATAGAAGCACACAGCTACATTCACACACACACACACACACATACAAAAGCACATACATTCAGAAACACAGACAGAGTGAGACTCAGACATGCATACGTAGAAAGAATGATTGGGATGTCCATAAGGAACACTTAAAATGTCAGCATAGCCATGATCGCAATAGTGTGATTTCCTTATTTAAGCAGACAAGGAGGGGAAAAGATTAATACCTTTAATGAAAAACCAGTATGGAAAATTCATTTCAATCAATTGAAACCCTTATTTCAAATTAATTAAGTTGAGAGTGTCTAAACATTGAAGCAGAAGTCAATCAGTTGACATTGTTGGGATTTAGTTAAGGAAATGGAAGTGAGAGAGAGGAGGAAGAGTGGGGAGGGAAAAAAGGAAGAATGAGAAAGAAGCAAAAGAGCGGGAAGAGGAATGGGGAGAAAGAGACAGACAGAGGGATAAGGTAGGGAAGTGAGGAGGAAAGAGTAGGAGAATAGGGGAGGGAGAGAGGAAGAGAAAAAGGGAGTTGATAAACTGGGATTAAAACTGGAGAGCGGGAGAGGAAGGGAGGGAGTAAGAGTGGGAGAGTTGAAAGAGAGATAAAGAGGAAATAGAACTGAGAGGAGACGGCCAGATGCCCCTATACAGGAGAACAGGAGAGAGAGAGAGAGAGTGAGAGAGAGAGTGAGAGAGAGTGAGTGAGAGTGAGAGAGAGAGAGAGAGTGAGAGAGAGAGAGTGAGAGAGTGAGTGAGAGTGAGAGAGAGAAAGAGAGAGAGAGACATATTCAGAGAAAGAAAAATAACAGGATGTTAGAAACTGTAGTAGTAGTAGTAGTATGAGGTAAAAAAGTATTGAGAGAATTGTAGATTAGAAGATAAAAGATAGAGAGACATCTGTTGTACAACAAATATGGTGACGTCACTGGGATTTATCTTTAACTCTAAGCTCAAATGTCACAGGGATACCATTTCCCCCCACCCCACCTCTATCTATCTATCTGTCTGTCTGTCTGTCTGTCTATCTATCTATCCATCCCATCCACCCACCCCTGCTCCACCCTATGTATCTGTCTCTACACATGCATAGAAGGAACAGGCTGCTGGTCTATGGTAGAATTAGAGGTGGAGAGGATGGGAGATGGAAAAGGAAGGAAAAAACTTCAGCCAGTGAGGAATACTTGGTGGTGATGGCGGGGGGGGGGGAGGATTATCTATTTTTTTGAGAGGACCATATTGATAGAGTAAAAAACATGTGATGGGGGTGGGTGGTGTATATTGGTTGCCTCGAAGAACGTGCTAGAAACCGGAAACTAGGAATACCAGAGACGAGAAAGCTTGGCTTTAAATGACTGAATAAACTCTACATGTATTGAGCACTTTCTCATTTATACATCCAAACACACAGACGCATACATACACACACTAGTTCTATATTACATAAATCTCTCTCTCTCTCTCTCTCTCTCTCTCTCTCTCTCTCTCTC
>NC_068990.1:92369021-92372279 GCF_001194135.2 Octopus bimaculoides | reverse complement strand
CTATCTATCTATCTCTCTGCGTGCTTTTTTTGAAGCCAAACTGAATTGAAAAGAACAAGTGTCATCTTCAAAGGAAATAAAACACTATACACAGCCACAAATAGAAACAATAGTCATAAATTATACATGTTCAGGGGAGAGTGGGTGGAGAGGAAGAAGTCCATTGTCCGATTGAAGTGATTTCAGTTCTTTGACCAATGCCAAATGGCTTACAACCAATAAAGCGAAAGCTGATCATTTTCAGAATCACAATGAAGCGGTGGGTTAGGGGTTAGAGATTAAACCTGAGTTTCTACAAGTGTTAAATGAATGAGAGATAAATCTTACCAAGACAGCTTTCTTTAATTGGTCTTATTCATAGAATTTTGTGGCCATGCTAGAGTACCATTCTCAAAGATCAATCATATCAACCTCTGTACTAAATTCTGTCTGATGCTTATTTTACTGATCTTCATTTATTGACTCGTTAAGCTATTATTACAACAAAAAAAGATGCAGCACACTATTTCTAACACAACCAGGATGTCTGTCCACAATAAATGGTTTTTCTTAGAAAAAGTACTTAAATCACTCAATTCAAACGATTAGCAAACTTCATATATCACCAATCCCCTTCACGGAATCAGTGATAACTTATAGATCCCCACCCATCAGCCATGTAACTTTCTCAAATACAATTACATCAGTCTTGGTAGTTAAATTATACTTTATTTCATTGATTCCAGAGAGATGACAGGCAAAGTTGACCTCAGTGGGAATTGAACTCAGTATATTAAGAACAAATACTACAAAGCATTTTACAGTTCAATAATTAAGAGATGAGGAGTTATGTACATTATTTACATCATTTACATTTGATGGATATTTGTCCTCATCTTGTTTGTTGTTAACACGTTTTGGCTGATATACCCTCCACCCTTCATCAGGTGTCTTGCGGAAATTTTGAACCTGGCTTCTTATTCCTAAGGTATTTTTCGATGTTGTTGTTGTTGTTGTTATTGTTATTATTATTATTATTCAAGTCACTGCCTGAAATCGAACTCGGAATCTTGGGGTTAGCAGCCCGCGCTCTTAACCACTACGCTATAAGAAAAAAAAAAAAAAAAAAAAAAAAAATACAAAGCATTTTGTCTGACATTCTAATGATTCTGCCAATAACTACGACAATGATAGCAGCGACGGTGGTGACAAAGGTGATGATGATGATGGCAATAATTAACATCATCATTGAAAATTCCACATATTGTAATTATCTTTTAATTTCTTTCTTGTATTTTGATGCATAAATTTTTTTACAGCTTTCTGATATTGTTTCCTCAATCCAAAGTTAAAGTTATTTAAACCCTTTCACCAAGTAATTAAATTTCATGGTCATTTCCATAACGATGTTAATTATTCGACGATAAATAGAACTGGTGTTTTCTGTGAGTCAGAACATACCTCATAATAAAAGCCATAACATACCTCAGCAACAAAAGACAGTTTCAAACATGACATAGCTCCACAAAGGACAAATTGGTATAAAAAGACCATCTTCAACAGTTTTCGGTAAAATTATTTTGAATAAATGAATTTTGCAGTGGAAGGGCCAAACACAGAACACCCCAAACTTGGTTCATTATTATTAAGGTTTCTGACAATGACTTCAAGTTCGTTCTATAGTTAAGTTTATTAAAATGTGCAGGCAAGGTTGTGTGGTTAAGAAGTTCGCTTCCCAACCACATGGTTTCCGGTTCAATCCCACTGTGTAACACCTTACCAAAGCACTGTCAGTGGATTGAGAAACTGATAGAAACCTGTTATATATGCATATGGGTCTGTGTTTTCACACACACACACATGCACATACGCACATGCATGCAAGACTACAAATTAATATTACCAATTTTAGCTATTCTTTTATTCTTTTACTTGTTTCAGTCGTTTTGGCTGCAGCCATGCTGGAGCACCACCTTTAGTCAAACAAATCAACACCAGGACTTATTCTTTGTAAGCCTAGTACTTATTCTATTGGTCTCTTTTTGCTGAACCACCAAGTCACGGGGATGCAAAAACACCAGCATTGGCTGTCATGCAATGTTAGACACACACAGACACACACATATATACGATGGGCTTCTTTCAGTTTCCGTCTACCAAATCCACTCACAAGACTTTGGTCAGCCCGAAGCTATAGTAGAAGACACTTGCCCAAGTTGCCACGCAGTGGGACTGAACCCGGAACCATGTGGTTGGTAAGCAAGCTACTTACCATACAGCCACTCCTACGCCTCAACAAGTTCTTATTAAATCAACCCCAGAAGGATGAAAGGTGGTCAAATTGAGTGGGTTCTTTGGGATTTGAACTCAGAATCATCATCAACCTCTCGGCATTACTGCCTTGAGTCCCAGGACTCATACAGCTGGTTACCCAGTTCCTATAACATTTAAGGGACAGAGATCAGAACATTCCCCCTTGAATGAGAAGCCAATCCATCAAGGGGTTACTCATTTGTAGCTGAATGAACTGGAGCAACATGAAATGACATGTTTTGCTCAATAACACAACACACCACCTAGTCCAGGAATTGAAACCACTGTCTCAGGATCATGAGTGCAATACCTTAACCGTTATACCACACACCTTCACACAGAACA
This sequence comes from Octopus bimaculoides, assembly GCF_001194135.2. NCBI lineage: Eukaryota > Metazoa > Mollusca > Cephalopoda > Octopoda > Octopodidae > Octopus > Octopus bimaculoides. The sequence goes on along the minus strand of NC_068990.1, from coordinate 92,369,642 downwards.
GAGTAGTCTTGATGTAAACCATTTGAGTGAGATTACAAATACACATAACATTAAAGTAATTACATGCATTGTATTAAACTGATTATATACAACTACCAGTGTGTGTGAGTGTATATGTGTGTGTATATGCATGTGTTGATGCTATGCATAGTCATTCAGATGTGTGTAGAAAGTGTAAAATACCCTCTATTTAATAACCTCTTACAATTCAATCATTTCTCCATCGCAACAAACACACCCTTACACACTCACACCTAGCAAAACACCAGCTCTCTATCTCCCTCCCCACACACATTAGAACAACCCTCCTCCTCCGTTCGTCCCCACCAACGTGGAAATCAGTGAAAGTGCTGCAAGCTGGTAGTGGAACCTCTCCAAAGTTCACTGCTCTGATTGCTGAGTCATGTTTTTGTCTGTGATTTTATTGGCGCTCCTGAGCTGTGTAGTAATGGAGGTAGGTGGGTGGGGAGTTGCTTATAGGTTGGCGAAATAGAGAGAGGCTTGTAGGTATTATTAGATAGATAGATAAAGAGAGAGAGAGAGAGAGAGAGAGAGAGAGAGGGAGAGATGGATAAAGAGATAGATAGATAGATAGATAGATGGGGAAAGAGACAGACTGAC
>NC_068990.1:92363800-92369011 GCF_001194135.2 Octopus bimaculoides | reverse complement strand
ATATATATATTTAGGGAATTATATGGATAGATATGAAGACAGATAGAGAAACAAAACAACATAAATACAGTGTGTGTGTGTGTGTGTGTGTGTGTGTGCGTGCGCGTGCGTGCGTGCGTGCGTGTGTGTGTGTATATTTAGAAGTTTGATGCAGTACAGCTGTGGCCAGTGACTGGCTATTTCTAATTGGCTAATTTCATGTTGCCAAATATATTTCCTTAATACCATGGTGGTTGTGTAGCCAGAGGTGGCAGGTGGAATGGAATGGGAACAGTCAATTACAAGATAAAACATCAAAAGAATATAGAATTGTAAGAGATGTCCACATGCATAATTACACACACACACACACACACCAAGGATGGAAACACTGGGGGAAAAAAAAGGGTAAGAAAAACAGTGCTTTTGAACAAAATTCTAAACGATATCTGTTCTGCAGTTTATTACAACTACTCCCTTGTCACTCTCACAACCAGAAATGCAATGAATATGTGATTTGATTGGTGGAAACCTGTAACACATGATATTATTGCTCACCAATTCCAATACAAAATACGTAAAAAAAAATATATAAACATACACACACACACACACACATTTTACATATAATGAACCATATTCTTGTATGAATTTCCAGGGTGGGGGATGGATGTTCTATATGACTGTTCACTGGTCAACTATAACCAAGTTAAATGGGAAAGAATGAAGGCATGAGACTGCCAAACTAAGAGAATCTCTATTGGCCAACCATTATTATTGTGCTGTCAGGTTTTATCGGTAACCATAACATAATAGCTGAAGATCATATTTCTTTTATACACATGCAATGTTTTTCTGCTATGCTTTCCATTGAGATTTCCTTATTTCCTTTGTTGAAGGACAACAGATTTTAGTAGAACTGACAAAACATAGGAGAAAATGTTCAACACTATTTATTTGCATAACTTTATGCTTTGAGTTCAAATCCTGCTGAGAGTGATTTTGCATTTCATCCTTCTAATACAAGTACAGAGACTGGACTAATTGATTCCATAATTGGACTAATTGATTCTATAATTGAACTAATGGATTACATCGGCACAAGCATGGCTGTGTGGTTTAAGAATTTTGCTTTGCAACCCCATGATGGTGGTGCCACGTAAAGTGCCCGTGCAGTGCCATGTAAAAGTGCCTGTGTGGTGCCACATAAAAGTACCCAATAAACTCTGTAAAGTGGTTGGCGCTAATCCAGCCATAGAAACTATACCAAATCAGATAGGAGTCTGGTGCAGCTTCCCCGCTCTGGTCAAACTGTCCAACCCATGCCAGCATGGACAAAAGACATTAAATGACGATGATGGATTTAGGTTCATTCTTAGTGTGCACTACCTTGCTGCCTTCTGCTATAACTACAAACCAGCTAATGCCTTGTGAGCAAATTTGGTAGACGGAAACTGAAAGAAGCCTGTCATGTAATGTATGTGTGTGTGTGTTAGTGCCCTTAACCTCCGCTTGACAACCAGTGTTGGTTTGTTTACATCCCTGTGGCTTAACAGTTTCATAAAAGAGACCAACAGAATAAGTACCAGACTTGGTTTCTATGACTTGATGCTCTTCCTAATGACAACCACTTTACAGAATGTGCTGGGTGCTTTTTACATGAACCAATACAGGTGGACCAGTATAAGGGGCTTGCAAAGTGAGAACCTCTTCAGCTGGCAGGTGGGGGGAGCATTAACAACTATGCTGTGGTGGGTGAGACCTCTTGAGTACAGCAAGGCACCAGATATCTCACTCCTTAGTCATCTCCTTTGTAAGGCTCAGTGCCCAGAGATCAGCCTTCAAACATACATACAGTAATTCCTCACCATATTACAGTCCACCTATCATGGTTCATCTATCATAGTTTATTATTTAAGCTTACATTGATTCCTGCCTGGTGGTGTTTTGCATTTAAAGTAAAATAAATATATACAAGTTATGAAAATAATTAAAAAAGAAAAATATACAGTACAGGACTGTTTCTACTTTGTGCATTTTCACCTATTGCAGGGGATTTTGGAATGTAACAGCAGCGATAGTCAAGGGATTACTGTATATAGAGTTCAAATTTACAGTAAAACAAAAGACAAAGACAGGTGTAGGAACAACAAGTAGGTGTATTGTTAGTTTAACGTTCAGGAAGAATGAAAAAGTTCTTCATGTTTTAAGCCTATGCTCTTTGACAGTAAGAAATAAGATGAAAAAAATGGAGAGAGAAAAACAGTGTAGAGTTCAGTGGTCCAACAAGGCGAGATGACTCACGCACACACATACACACACACAAATGTACATTTATTAATTAAAACTTAAACACCACACTACCTCATTGGTCTTGTTGATCTGAAAGGGCCTGTGAAAGCAAAAGACACAAACAACCTCCTGTCTCTCACACCAAATCAATAAAAATATAAAGTTTGCAAAGAAGTGAAAACTTCAGCCTCAAACGAGTGAACAAACTTTTGAATTACATGTATTGAGTACTTTGTCTTTCTCTCCCCCCTCCCTCTCTATCTCTCCTATTTCACCATCTCTCACTTTTCCTCCTGCCCTTTCTCTTTACTCTTTCTTTTTCCACTCCCTCCTCCTCTCTCATATGTCTGAATGTATTCAAATGCATTTGTGTGTAGTAGTAGTAGTAGTAGTAGTAGTAGTGGTGGTGGTGGTAGTGGTGGTGGTAGTAGTAGAAGACTAGAGTGTCAGATATATGGCAGAAGAAACTGTAAATATCCAAAAAAGAAACGAGTTTTGTTAAAAACATGACTTTTTTTTCAAGTGGATCCAAACAAAATGGTGGTGGTTGGGGGTTGTAGGGGATGGAGGTGAGGTGGGAGATATAGCTAAGGGAGTGGTAACAAAGTAAAAGGAAAGGGAAAGGATTGGAAGAGGGTGACAGTGAAAGTAGGGGGGTGGGGAGTAGTTCTGGAAAAAATGTTGAGTGGAATATAGGAGAGAATGGAAGGAATGAGTAATTGGAAAGTGGTGGTGGTAGTGGGAGTAGAGAAGGTGGTCGTGGTGGTACTGGTGGTGGTGGTGGTCGTCGTAGTAAAAGGGGTGGTGTTGGTGTCAACGGTAATAGTGGGCAGTATTGGCGGTATTAGTGGTGGTGGTGGTGGTGGTAGGTGGTTGTGGTAATGGTGGTACGTGAGATGGTGGTGGTAGTGGTGGTGTGGAAGTGGTAGGGAGTGAGAAGAGAAACAAAGAAAGAAGTGAAGGTGGCTTCTTGAGAGAGCAAGGTTAAAGCAGAGAGGAGTGGTGGGAGGGGAGAGATAAGGATTTTGCGGAATATTGTAGAAAGAAGAGCATGAAAAAATGTTTGGGGAGAGAATGGAGACATTTGAGATGAATTCCAGACAAATCATCTGAATTATGTAACAAATCATATTGTCTCTGTGCATAAAAATCTTAAAATGTTGATATCCTGCCATCTTTCATTCAGTAGTTTGCCCTAGATGTGTTGTTGGCGGTGGTGAGGTGGAGGGTTTTGTTAAAATTTTCAAGATTTCTGTGTTGTTCCCTTCCAATCATCACGCGTGACATAATTTTCATAATTTCTATAAAATCTCAAGAAATATGCCTAGCAGAAAAGAGGAAATGGAGGAAGAAGATAAGAACTAAAGTCTTTGAATTATATCTTAGCTGACTACACCCAATTCTCTGGTTTTCAAACATATGAAAATCGACAAATTAAATTTTCAAATAATGGAATATTAAGAAATCATTTTGCTTGTTACTGTCTTAGATTGTTCATTTGTTCAGCATTTTAGTGGTTCAAAGTTCTAGTTCAGACAAGTTTAACTTCACATATTTCTCATTGGAAATGATATCACTGACACAATATACCATCCAATTAGATATTTTGCTCTTTTATTAATCAATAACACTGTGTAACAAAATTTTAATTTTTTTTCATGTTTGGTCTTTGGTCAGTAAGTGTTATTCCCTATTTGCTTCTAGAAATCAAGCAGAAATGATGACTAATCCCTTCAAACTTTGCTTTTGTGACCTGGACATCAATGTTTGCAAACTGACCTATTTTCCATTACATTTCAGACAGATTCAATGCTGAGTTGCTGAAGCAGAAATATCATTATAGCAAATATTCTGCTTAACACCCAGATTTACTTATCAGTTGCTTGACCCTAACAAGACTGCGAGCTGGCAGAAACGTTAGCACGCCAGGTGAAATGCTTCGTGGTATTTCATCTGTCTTTACGTTCTGAGTTCAAATGCAGCCATGGTGTTGACTTTGCCTGGGGTCGATATGATCGATTGGCCCCCTCCCCAAAAGTTTCGGCCCTTGTGCCTAGAGTAGAAAAGTTGTTTGACCTTAACCAGTTGAGCAATACGTGCATCTCTGATCACGAGCAGGAGTAATGGAGGAGCATCACAGCCATGTGTTGAGAGGGATTCTTTGGGGTTTGAATAAATGTAACAAAAGCAAATTTTGTAGATGGTTTTTCTCAGCTAGAACCATTATTTATTCAGTTCAGTTGGATGAATGACCTTCCTAGTGTTGACTACTGTACCATAAAATGGAAAATGGAATCTGTTTTTATAGACGTAAGAATGACCTTCATAACTGATTGATGAATTCTGAAGTAGAGAGTGAACCTTTTTGTTTTTTTTGGTCAGTGACACTAACTGGTACATTCTCATATACATATACCAACACACACACACCAGCCATTACATACATACACCAGCCAATGCACACATACACACACCACCCCTTACACACACTGACCAGCCTATTGTAGATAGCTTCCCCAGATGATTTCCACAAAAAAGAAACTAACTCAACTGTGTTGATACAGAATAAAATGTTCTTCCTAGAAGTACCAGCAGTGAGTTTTGAACTCACAATCAACAAGTAGACTGTGCAGTACCTTCTCACACTTGGCCATCTTACCATTGGTGGTGGTGGTGGTGATGAGGATGGAAGTAAAAAGCCTCCACCGTAATTAAACAGGTTTTTCATGATCAAACAGCATTACCTATTTACTCTGAAGTTTCATCAACTTAGAACATCAAACAATTTGGCAGAGTGCCGGCTATGGGCATGCAGGCCTATACAGCCTCGAAAATATGACGATAGTAAATACTGATTACAATGATGTTGATGATGATGATGATGATGATGATGATGGTGAAGATGATGATGGCATTGAAAATGTTGCTACCTCTCTGGAG
>NC_068990.1:92359608-92363368 GCF_001194135.2 Octopus bimaculoides | reverse complement strand
GTGCATAGAATTGAAAATCGACGGACATCATGTATAGAAACACATATATTCACGAATATATAAATATAAATATATATATATATATATGTGTGTGTGTGTGTGTGTGTGTGTGTGTGTGAACATGTATGTTTGTGTCTCCTGGTTTTGACATTGTGTGGCAGTTGTAAATGAGTGTCACTGTCATACAAGCAGTGTCATTCATTTCCAAGTTTGTGACAAGTCTGTTAATGGGGAAATATTGCGTTGCTTGGAAACAGATAAGGGTTGGTGACAGGAAGGGTGTCCAGCTGTAGAAAATCTGCCTCACTACACTCCATCTGAACCATGCAAGCATGGAAAAGTGGATTTCAAACTATGATGATGATGATGATGATGACGATGATGGTGGGGATGATGTTGATGATGATGATGACGATGATGGTGGAGATGATTAATAACTTAACCAGAAGAAGAAAGGCAGCAGTACGCATGACCCTTTTCAAGGTTTTTATAACTGGTGGGAGGAACGTATTCATCAGAGCAAACATTTAGAATGAATGCTTGCAACTGAATAGACACTGCTGAAGCAGCGAAGGACCAGGAGGCAATGTTAATCCCTTTTGACACCAACCCACTCAGGCCCACCCCTGCTTCCACAATGTAAAGTTCCTGTTTTAAATGATCTAAATTAAAAGCTTCCAACAAAATTTCATGTCAATTTATGTTTCAAACACTAATTTAATAAATCATAAAGTTATTTTACTAAATCTGTTATTATTTTCAGAATTAATTGGAGCAAAGGCAATGGATTTCAATAAAAATATGGTAACAAAAGAGTTAAAATGATCTGAATTAAAAGTTTCCATTAAAATTCTTGTCAATTTATGTTTCAAACACTAACTTAATAAATGATAAAGTCATCATTATTTTCAAAATTAATTGAAGCAAAAGAAGTGTATTTCAGCAGAAATATTGTAACAAAAGGTTTAAATGGAGCAACAGATTAAATCATTGGAAGACTGCAACCAAAAACAAATTCCCTTAAGCACCATTACATGTGAAATGGAAACATTAATCATCTCTGCACTTAACAAAAGGAAATCAGATTCTAGCAGCATCTGAAGAAACTTCTACTGTAAGATCTAGTTGGGTTTACAAATTCTAAACTCAAATAGAAGTTTACAATGTTAATTAAAAGGTGAGGTAACAAGTGCAGATAAAAAAAAGGTAGAAGAAAAATTATCTTGATGTTTTGGGATAAAAGAAAAATTTGATGCAGACATTCGTGATTGCTTTCAGAAGAATTAATCGATCAGAATATTCTTGATTTCGATTAACAGTATGAATATGAAGAAGCAGACAATCAAGGGGTTGGTGAAAAATCAACAACAAACGATGGGAAGAATTTTACAAATTTGAAGAGTTCAAACAGTTAAGGATATTGACTCCCTAACATTGAGTGAAGCATGCAAATTTGGTTAAACTTGGAAAAAGAACTTGGCAGCTGCATGCAATGTAAAGATGGAGATTTAGTTGAGATGAGCCTGAATAAGTATTTTTCAAATAAATAAACTATTTCTCCCGCTTTTTCTCTTTTATGTGTGTTATGGTAAAGCATGGCATTTTATTTCTAATAAACTGCCAAATAGTGAAACCATTTTAAAAACATTTTGAAATATAGGTGCAGAAGTGGCTGTGTGGTATAAAACAGGATGGATTTTAAAAGTATTATACGGAAAATACGGTAACTATGGCAACAGAAGAAATTTCAAAAATTCAACTGTAAGATTATTGTAATATGTAAATTGTATTGTATGCTGTCATGTGTTATATCGCTTCTAAAATGTGTGTGCAGGTATACACAAATATTTACATATGCTGCGAATGTGTAACGCTATGTTTTTTACATATGATTGTTATAATGTTTGTATATAGGTGCAAGCATGGCTGTGTGGTAAATAGCTTGCTTACCAACTACATGGTTCCGGGTTCAGTCCCATTGCATGTCACCTTGGGCAAGTGTCTTCTAGTATAGCCTTGGGCCGACCAAAGCCTTGTGAGTGGATTTGGTAGACAGAAACTGAAGGAAGCCTGTCGTGTGTGTGTATTTACACAACCACTACATCTAAGTAACAACCTGCCACAGTATTACCAAATATCTCCTCACTTAATATCTACAATATTTTATATGAATTTTTAATAGGAAGTACTTCCAATATTCATGCGTGTGTGTGTGTCTGTCTGTGCATAAGTAAGCATGCATATATACATGCTTATATATGTCTATTATGTAAGAGGATTCGTTGTCTGTGTGTATGTGTAAGAGTGAGAAGTGAGAATGCATTTATGGAAAAGTGTGTGTGTGTGTGTTTGTGTGCATATATTGTGAGAGGCGAGAGCATTTATGTTTAAGCAAATATGTGTGTATGTGTGTAAAGGTTCCGTGTGTTTATGTGAGCAAGTGTTTGTGTGTGTACGTATATATACGTGAGGGGGCGACAGTGTTTGAACAAAAGTGTATGTGTATATATGTGTAAAGAGTGATAATGTGAGCAACTGTTTATGTGTGTGTGTGTGTCTATGTACATGTGTGTGAGGAATAAGTGTCTTTTTCTGAGCAAATGTGCATGTGTGTGCGTATATGCGCACATGTATGTATATATGTATATAAGTGTAAAGAATGATTGTGTCTTTATGTGAGCATGTGTATGTGTGACGGATGACAATGTGTAAGCAAGTATGTATCTTAATCTGTGTTTGTATCTTTGTATACACAGAATAGTGCAAGTATTTATGTGTGCGCATGTGTGTGTGCACGCGCATGTGTGTGTGCACGCGCACGTGTGCATGCAGGCAAGTGAAGGCATGCTAACATATTTGTATGTAAATAGCATGAAGTTGTTTCAGTCAAGATGAGCAAGCTAGAAAGAATGGTTGATGGCAGAGGAGAGTAAAGACAAGAGGATGATAAAGGAGAGAAAGGAGATAGGGGAGAGCAGAGATAGGGGAGCCTTGAGGAAAATAGTATGGAAGCACAAAATTTGAAGAAATATAAAAAAAAAAAAAAGAAATGAAGAAATGATTGAATATATATATATAAAGTCATCACCACCATCATTATCATTACATCTCTGCTGCCAGCATCACCACCAGCACCACCACTGCAACCCATCACAACTGCATCACCATCACCACCAACTTCATACCGCATCACACCCCAAATACCACCATCACCACTACTACTACTCCACCACAATCACATTATTAATACCACAATAACATCACCACCTCACATCACCAAATTGTATTTACTCTTCCCTTGAATACACAAGTTGAGAATTAAATGAAATATATGACAATTATATATTGGATATAAATTAGCTACATAGATAGACAGACAGACAGATGGACATAAACACACACACACACACACACAAATACAAATACATACATTGACAGACAGAAGAATATATACTAAATATATTTATCTGCGTGTATATATTACATTAAATAGTATCTATCTAGACAGACAGATAGACAGACAAACAGATAGATAGGTAGACGTATATATACATTGCGAAAAATAAACAAAATGCGTAAAAGAGAGAGAGGCGAGAGCAAATGAAAGAAGAAGAATTAGATAGACTAAGAGAAAGCAAGAATGGAGAGTGAAGAATCACAATGAAATGGAAAGTCAGAATTCAAGAAAACATGAAGGGAGCAGCCAAAAAAGAATTATTTTGTTATTCTTCTATTTGTCACAGAAAGAGAGAAACAGGGT
>NC_068990.1:92355374-92359598 GCF_001194135.2 Octopus bimaculoides | reverse complement strand
CATGTGAAGATGTCAGGATGTTCTCTTCTCTTTAAGTTTGACACAATTTTGCCATGAAAAGTTCAAGTGGAAAATTTCACAGACTTAGTCAGAGTTGATGAGAAATGGTGAGAAAAAGAGATAAGATGGTGGATGGCAGAGAGAGCCAGGTTACAGAGATATACAGTGCAGACATATATATGTATATATATATATATATATATATGTGCAAACACACATGTATATACATCTATAAATGTGTGTGTGTGTGTGTGTGTGTGTGTGTGTGCGTGCGTGCGTGCGTGCGTGTGTGTACATGATTAAGTGAGGAATGATGTTGCAGTGTGGGGAATAATTCAGAAAAGATAATGGAAACAGCAACACATAGATATACAAACAACACAGATAACAACAAACAAATAATAGCACAGACGAACAGGATGTTGTCTTCAATAATTGACAGTAAAATGATTGGAATTTCAATATTAACACAAAGCCACCCACCCAAACACACACACACACACACCCACATTCAATGGGGGCTGATGACATACTCTTTTGGGACCCTGAGTTTTTCACTTCATCTGGTTATGCGGGTGACTAAATGTGTGAAGTGGAATTGCAGGCAGGGCTAGCAGAGAAGCTAGTCATTGGGGATTTCGGTTTTGTATTTGGTTTGCAAGAATTTTTATGTGAACTCTTATGTTGAAACATATTGTATCTGGAGAGGTCACCGCATCAATAATAAACACATGCGCTGGTTCCATTTCACTTCTTTATTTATTTGTCAATTGGTTAACCATTTAATTAAATAACTGATTGATTGTCTGATTAATCATTCAGTCAATCAAACCATCAATTGGTTAAATGATTAACCAATTGACAAATAAATAAAGAAGTGAAATGGAACCAGTGCAGGTGTTTATTATTGGCATAATGACCCCCCCCCCCTGCTGTATAATAAAATTTAGGTGTAGCAGATGTACAGAATTAATTAGTAGTAAGAACAACCATAGTAAAAGTCCTTTCAGACACTCATTATGCTCTCTGTTAACGGTTCCTATTAGCCTGGGGGACCTGAATAGCAGTGATAGTGGATGCTTCGAAAGTATAGTGGCCAGAATAAGAACAGAATGGAAAAAGTTCAGGAAGTTAGCTTTTGCTTTTATTGACAACAAAAGGATTTTCTCTTCAAGTGAAAAGCAGATTGTATGATGCTGCACAACAGTGAAATAATGGACACTGTTTCATTGTCATGAAGGATGTCCAAAGGTTGGTTAGAAATAAAGGGAGTATTATCCATTAGATTTGTAATGTTAGTGTGCATAAAAAAATGGAGTACAAATATACTGGGAGGGAAATTCTAAGCCGACGAGAGCCTTGAGAGCAGATCTGGCCATGTTGTAAAAAGACAATGAATACTAAGTCACACCAATCACTTTGCTTGTTACACTGAGCTCTTTCTTTTAGCAGATGACTTCAATTGACTGATTGAAGTGTGTGGGCATGGGTGGAGCGTGGTGTTAGTGTTTCTATGTCCTGACGTCACATGACAGCTGTAAATGAATGTCACCACAATCATACAAACACCGTTACTCTTTACCAATCTGTGATAAATCTGGCCACAGAGAAATATTACATTGCTTCCAAAGAAGTGAGGATCGGCAACAATTAGGGCATCTGACCATAGAAAATCTACCTCAATAAATCCTTTCCGAGTCTTGTAAGTATGGAAAAGGGGACATTAAAATGATTATGATGATGATGATACATACATACATGTATATAATATCATTTTATTCTTTCGTTTCAGTCATTTTGACTGCAGCCATGCTGGAGCACCGCCTTTAGTCGAACAAACTGACCCCAGAACTTATTCTTTGTAAGACTCGTACTTATCCTATCGGTCTCATTTGCCGAATTGCTAAGTTATGGGGATGTAAACACACCAACATCGGTTGTCAAGCGATGGTGGGGGGGACAAATACAAACACACACACAAATATATAAACATATATATATACAATAGGTTTCTTCCAGTTTCCATCTACCAAATCTACTCTCAAAGCATTGGTCGGCCTGAGGTCATAGTAGAAGACACTTGCCCAAGGTACCACACAGTGGGACTGAACCCAGAACCATATGGTTGGTAAGCAAGCTACTTACCACACAGCCATGCCTGCACTTATAGCTTCTTACCACACAACTACACCTGCACCCAAGCGTTCGAAACGTGGAGTAGATAAAACAGGGGACAACTGATGAAGGGATTGTTCTTTATGTTGCCTGTCTCGTTTCTCTATTTGTTTCTTTCGTTGTTCGAAAAAAAAAAAAGAGTTCGTTATTTCATGTTGTTTACTTTTTTTTTAATGTCCTGTACCCATATATGCATGCATATATACATATATATGCAGGTATGTACATATATGTATGTATATATATATTATTTATATATATATATATATTATTACAGGAGGGTGGGGGTAATTAAAACTTGTTATTTGCACACATAAGGCAAAGCAAATCCAAGGACACAGTCTTTAATGATATAAAAGTTCTTGAGAGACACTCCTTCCATTGTAGAGAAATAATAATAATCAAAGAAAGCAAACTCTGAACCCAAAACAGCAACTTAACAAGATACTTGTCAATTAATTATACGATACTTTGCAGTCTATTGTTTACAGTAGTAAGTTGCACCTCCACATGGTACCTATTTATAGATATATGAATTGTGACATTGACACCTTTCAGTAAGCACATTGACGTATTAATGACTTAACTAGCTGTAATTGTTAGTAACATGGATTGGAAAGGAGTGTGTGTGTGTGTCTGTGCGCACACATGTGCGTGTGTGTGTATTCGTGCTTGTGTGCCTGTGTGCGTGTGTGTGTGTGTGCGTGTGCATGCACACGCGCTTGTTTGCCTGTGTGTGTGTGTGTATGTGTGCACGCACATGCCTGTATGTGTGTGAAGGGCTGTATGTGTGAGGGAGTGTATGTATGAAAGAAAATGTGAAGAAGCGAAAAACAGAGTGAATGACTAAGAAAGTAAATGAGAAGGATAGAGAAAGAGAAATTGAATGAGAGCAGCAGACATTAAGCAGTAAATGAGAGTGAAAACCATTAGCAGGCAACAGTCCAACTTTAGCTGGTTGAGTTTAGTCTGATGGACCACCACCACCACCACCACCACCACCACCACCACCACCATCTTCATTATTAGAGTGTCTGTGAAGATAACAGGTTTCTCCTGCAGTAGGATAGCTGGTGTAGAGACACTTGTCCAGCTTCTGATGACTCACTACATCCAGATGACACATTCCACAGTCAGTTAACATACTCACACACAGAAACACACACACATACACACATTGTCTTAGTTAATCAGTGGTGGCAGGTGAGAACAATAGCGATGCAATACATCACAGCATAGAATTTACACACACACACACATACATGTATATATAGGTAAGTGCTCTAGTGGCTCAGGTGTGACACGGTCCAGTGATTGTGACTACAACACCCTAGCTCTGGGCCACATGTTGTAAATGGTTAATGCTGCAGTGGAGTAGTTTTCTGACCAGGGAAAACGTTGGCCTGCTTGCCTAGCAAGCAGGGTGGCATCACTGTGACCAGCAATGTAAACCAACATCTGATAGACAGGCCAATTAAGTGGTCACATGATATATATATATAATTATATATATAATTATATATATAATTATAGATATATAATTATAGATATATAATTATATATAATTATATATGTGTAGTCAGGTTTGTTATGTTGTGTAGCTGACACCAGGATATTACGCCCAAGCAACTGAAAAGAATGAATGAACAGTTTCATTTGCTAATGTAGCGCCATATACACGATGTTGTCTAAAAAAAGGGACAGCAGGACAGTCATGACTGAAACTCCTTTAACCAAAGGTCTGACCTGGGGCTAAAGACAACTCTCTCTCTCTCTCTCTCTCTCTCTCTCTCTCTCTTTCTCTTCTTGCCTTGTTCCAGCTTTACATAACAAATCTTTTTAATATAGGCACAGGAGTGGTTATGTGGTAAGAGGCTTGCTTAGAAACCACATGGTCCCGGGTTCAGTACACACTGCATGGTACCTTGGGTAAGTGTCTTCTACTATAGCCTCAGGCTGACAAAAGCCTTCTGAGTGGATTTGGTAGACAGAAACTGAAAGAAGCCCATCATATATATATATATATATATATATATGCATGTTTGTGTT
>NC_068990.1:92353865-92355364 GCF_001194135.2 Octopus bimaculoides | reverse complement strand
AGTGGATTTGGTAGACAGAAACTGAAAGAAGCCCATCATATATATATATATATATATATATGCATGTTTGTGTTTGTCCCACCACCATTGCTTGACAACTGATGGTGGTGTGTTTAAGTCCCTGTAACTCAGCAGTTTGGCAAAAGAGACCGATAGAATAAGTACTAGGCTTATAAAGAATAAGTCCTGGGGTTGATTTGTTCGACTAAAGGCAGTGGTCCAGCATGGCAGCAGTCAAATGACTGAAACAAATAAAAGAATGAATATATATATATATATATATATATACACACACACACATATATATATATCATCATCATCATCATCATCATCGTTTAACGTCTGCTTTCCATGCTAGCATGGGTTGGACGATTTGACTGAGGACTGGTGGACCAGGTGGCTACACCAGGCTCCAATCTGATCTGGCAGAGTTTCTACAGCTGGATCGCTTGAAGTATTGTGTATTGTTTGTAAAAAATAATTTGTTTTAAATGGCACAAAAATGCACTATAACAACAACAATGGACTATAATAACTGTTGTAATTGAATCATTCATAGTCTGATATGATATTTCAGAATATAAAAATTCCTTCGTCAGATATCGCTAGGATTGATCAATTCCTAGGGATATCTGAAACAGGAATTTTCATATTCCAAAATACTATATCAAACTATGCATAATTAAATTCTCACCACCTTTAAATGTTTCCAATTTTGGCATAATTTTGGCATAATGCCAGTAATTTTAGGAGGAGGGGGAAAGTCAATTATATCAACCCCAATACTTGACCGGTACTTTATTTTATTGACCCCCAAAAGGATGAAATGTAAAGTTGACCTCAGAAGAATTTGAACTTAGAACATAAAGAGCTGGAAGAAATGAAGGAATGCTGTTGAGCATTTTGCCAAATGGTCTAAAGATTCTACTAATCCAAATACAGAATTTTAATCTATGTTTCTGATTTAGGCACAAGGCCAGAATTTCGAGGGGGGCAGTTTAATCAATTATATCAACCTCAATGGATGACTAATAATTTATTTAATCAACTCCAAAGAAATGAAAGGTAAAAATGATCACAGCAGGAATTGAAACCAGGACGTGAAAAACTAAAAGAACTACTGCATGGCATTTTGCCTGATGCTCTAACGATTCTGCCAGCATACTGTCCTAATAATGATTTCTAAATACTGACCAATGGGCAGAGGGGGGTACCTGACCTCTAATTATTAATTCTTGAACAACAAAGAGCAAATTTGACCCCAGCAAAGTAAGGGAATGTAATTAAATATGCTGGGCACTGTTAACATGACTTCCCTTTAAAAAAAATGAATATATAATTATATTATGAGGGAGGATAAGAACTAAAGATATCAGCTTACAACAAATGTTGTAGGAAAGAATTTATTTAGTGAAAAACAGCTGTAAAATATATATATAGAAAAAAAGTGATTATATATGCATGTGTATACATATATATATATATATATATATATATAT